>NW_010541666.1:38233-43443 GCF_000687285.1 Phaethon lepturus
CTCCCCCCCATGTCAAGCCCCCAGGCTCACTGCTAGCACAGCCCATGCCCCGAGCTGCCCACCAATGCTGCTTGGGAGCTCCTGAGTTTGTGCCAGCCTCTTGCATTTCTTCCCCCTTGTGCTGGTGGTGATCACCCATGTGATGTGTTTTGTCAGGTCTCCACAGCCCAGGCGAAGCTGCAGTACCTGAGGATCCTGAATGAGCTGCCCACCTTTGCTGGGGTCCTCTTCAACACAGTGGGACTGGTACGGTAATTCAGGATGGGCTGGGAGGTGCTTGGCACTGGTCATGAGTGTGCGCTGGAGGGGAGAGCCAGGGGAGATGTGGCTCCCACAGAAATTACATCCCTCAGTCTCTTGCCCTGCCCCACTGGGGTACAAGTCCATCCAGAAAAGCCTCCAGGGCCTCTGCTGACAGTGGATCAGCTTTTCAGCTCTGCAGGGTCAGGGTCAGCTCTGTTCTTGCCAGCCTTTTGGGCAACAAGATGACCTGCTTAATGAAGTAGGAGTAGTTTCAGACACATGCGTATAGCTCAGTCCTGCCCTGGCAGCATCTATCTTGGAGGAGGGCCACCCTTGGCTTTGCCACCACGTTCCCTGCTTGTCCATGCAGGGAGTAGCCTGGATGGCCTTACTGTGTCCGTCAGCAGTGGTCCAGCCTGACTGCTGCTTGGCAGCTCTTGGGAAGCTGCCACCACCACAGCCCACTCCTCCCTCATCTCCATCAGAGGCATCTCCGCCCCTCACCCAAGCCACTTCACTTTCTCCACGGCAGGAGGAAAGCCACCAAGCCAAACAGGAGAACGGTGGACCCACTAAGGCTCCTTGCTGCCTGTCTCACCTCTCCATCCCTCTCGCTCCACCTCCCAGCCAGGGGTCTCCATGTAAGTGTCACCTCTCTGCCATCCTTCCCTTTACACCCACCCAAGGTCTCAGCACTTCCCTGGTTTCCCATGCTTTGCCTCCTGGGTTCCACCTCTTGCACCCTTTGATCTGCTCTGCTTCCACCACATCTCGGAGCTCCTCACCTCACAGCTCAAAGGGCTGCCTGGAGGAAATCGGTGAAGGCAGAACCATGTGGTGTCTGGTCAGTGCCGTGGCTGAGTGGTCGGAGCCTGCCTCCGACACTGCCTGGGTGTGCAGCGATGGGCAACTCACGTCAGGTGTGGGTGGCCTGCCTTTTTTTTCATCTCTGATACCAAAGCAATGACTCTGAGCCAGCCTAGGAGTTGAACCACGTGTAGGTGGTAAAAGGTATTCCCTTCTTCTGTTCTGCACTGGTCTGCCCAGCTCCTTTTCACCTCCAGGACTGGCTTGAAGCATCCTGCCTGGGCAGACCAGAGCAAGAAAGATCTCTATTTTCAGTCAAGGCTTTAGTCTTTCTTCTTTTCTAAAATGTATTCACTCCCCCTCTGCTTCCTTCTCTCAGAGGCCATGTCAGATCAGGCAGATTTGTAACATGCTCTTACTTTTCTGTAGTGACACCAGCAGGCCTAAATATTTCATGTGGACAGTCAGTTCAGTGCTTTATTTTTAAATAGCCTTGGCATCCTGCACGCCATTCCCAGCTCTGCAGAGAGGCTCAGGGAGGGGGGTCCATGGCACCAGCTTCACCTGCTGCTCTGCAAAAGCCATCCAGGACCCAGCCGAGCTGCTGACATCAAGGCTTGGCTCCACAGAGGGAGCCAGGCACAGCCCGTGCAGCCCCAGGGTGTGTATATTCACCCCGTCCGTCTGTCTCTCTTTCTCCACGTGCTCGTGCTACCAGGACGAGAAGCAGCCAGCCACCACACTTCTGGTGGGACCCCGGCACGGCATCAGCCATGTCATCGACCTGAAGACCAACCTTACTACAGTGCTGTCAGAGTTCAGCAAGGTCAGCAAGATCCAGCTGTTCAGGGAGAACCAGGGGGTGGCCCGGGTGGAGACGAGCATCCTGGATGCCAAGGTAGGCAGAGGTGCTGCGGAGGCAGGCGCTGGGGAGAGGGCCTAGCGCAGCGGCTGTGCTTGGGGGTTCGGTGCTCGCCTTTGAGGGGGTTCAGGACACAAGTGCATGCCGGAGCTTCTGCTTGGAGGTTTCTAGGAACCCAAAAGCCCCTTTCACATTGTGGTCGCAGGGTGCGTGGTCTGCAGTGTCTCCCCTGGCTGCCTGGCTCCTGGTGCCGTAGAGGCAGGGACTGACACCGAGGATGTGCGGTGCAGGCATGGTGGTGTTCTGGCCATCACACAAACACCAACCCAACGGTTTGAGCAGGGTCCTTGGGGCAGATGGGGCTGACACAGGCCAGGCAGGTAGTGGGGCCCTTTGGAGGCAGGACAGCACCTTGCCTCTGCTCAGGGCTGGAGGGGAATGGTCCCTGACCATACCTGGGCTGGATGCAGGTACTGGAGGGGACTGGTGGGATTTTGTGTGTTATCAGTGCTTGTGGAACTTTGTCAAGCCATGCAGGATCATTGAATGGACTGGAAATGATGGGACGGGGGGTGTCAGGCTCAGAGTGTGAGAAGAGATCACTGGGCGTCCCTGAGCATGGGTGTCACTGGCTCCAACAAGCCACCCCCTGGGTACCTTGCCAGCTGCCTCTGTTATCACCTCCTGCAGCCCACACAGCAGCCTTTCCATTCCTTGGCGTACATGCCCTCCTGCGCCCTGTGCGTTATCGTCCTGCCGCCCCCGGCTAGTTGTTGCATGGTGCAGGGCTGGTTCTGGTAGTTGATCCCCACGGTCAGGCCTCGCCACCCCTCCTCACCCTCGCAGTCTCCTGTCTCTCCTGGGTCCCAAACCCTTCAGAAGGAGTGTCAGCAATACAGTAAGGCTTTACTGACTTCTTTGGTGTCTGGTCCAGTAGCCACAAGATCCTAAGGAGATCTTCCATTGGTCTTTGCTCAGGTTTTTAATAAGCCAGGGCATGTCTCTGGCAGACTCGCAGGCAGGTAGCTGTGTGTCTGCTCCAGGGCATCCTCTGATTCACTGCCTCCCCGCACCCAGCTCTTCCCCGCCCCGTGGGGAAGCACAGAGCTGAGAGGCAGTGATCTGACAGATGAATGCCAAGCTTCATCCTCTCCTCTCACCTTGAATTTTTGGGCTAAATTAGACAGGAGCGGTGCTTTGGCAGAGGCTGTCTCATGCCATGACATGTGGCACAGTGGAGCTGTGACCACCGTGGGGCATGGTAATGCTGCTGCACAGCAGACAGGGGTGTATCTGCAGAAGCCCTCCAAGCCTTTGGCCAGAGATCAGTTTTGCTGCCCCTGCATTCTTCTCTTTCCCCCCTGAGGCTGATGAAGCTGAGCTGCTTTGCTGGCTGCCTCCATGTTTCCTCATCTCCTGCGAGGTCTTTAAGCCTTAGCCCTCTCTGCAGCCCTTTCCTTGCACTCTCTATTTCAGCCATAGCCTCGCAGATGTAATCATGGTGGATCTCTTTAAGATTCTCCTGCTGCCTCCTCTCCTGGTAGATTTTAGCACTTCCTCCCACCAGGCTCATTAATTCTTCCAAATCTGTTTTCCTGCTGCCACTGTGCCTGGTCCAGTAGCTCTGCTGAACTGCAGTAACAGCACGGTAGCCTCTGCTAGAGCCATGCTCGCCCTCATCCCCTC
The DNA here is from genome assembly GCF_000687285.1 of Phaethon lepturus. Classification (NCBI taxonomy): domain Eukaryota; kingdom Metazoa; phylum Chordata; class Aves; order Phaethontiformes; family Phaethontidae; genus Phaethon; species Phaethon lepturus. Next base: position 41,832 of record NW_010541666.1, read on the forward strand.
TGCTTTGGCTGTCCCCTCCAACAGCCTCATCAGTGAAGCCCTTTTTTTGCATTTGTAATTCAGTGGGAATTTGGTCAACTGTAATATCTGTAATATTCCCTCTTCTGCATCCCACTGAGGTCAGTCATTGCCCAGGTGAAGTCCTGCTGTCCTGCTGTGCCTGTCCCTACCCTTCAAAACCCTCAAAGCTCCCCTCCTGCAGCCTGGGCAGGCAGAAGCCCTCCCTGCCCGGCCCCTCCGACTGGCTGTGCTGTGCAGGAGCCCACCGGGTCTCCTCCTTACCGCTTACAGAGCAGGTATAGCCAAGGGATATCATCTGCACCATGAGTAACCTTTCTGGTTCCTCCTGGTGCCCACACTCCTTGGACATGTGTGTATAAATCGCGATATTAATACATCAGTAGGCTGGTCCCGACCCCGTGATTGACTGCTTGTGGCTCACCACGAGCGCTCAGAGCACGGCGTGTTCCCGCTGTCACATAGCTCCATGGCAGTCTCTCCGGCTGCGAGTACTGTGCGGGGAGATGTGCGGCATTAGCTCTGCTCCAGACGGCAGTGCTCAGCCCCAGGAGCACGTCAAGCCCGCGGTGGGGTGCACGGGCCCCCCTGGTGCCACCGTCCCCTCCCTGGCATGGGAGACAACAGTCGTCCCTGCCGGCACAGTCCGATGCGTGGCTCAGGCTGGCCGCAGGAGGGGCAGATGTGCTGGAGTCTGAGGTGATGCTGACGTCCATCTGCTATAAATTAGGTGGCAATTCCCACACGGCTTCTCCACAGATCCTGCAGTGCCGCTCCGCTCAGCCATGCTCTGCAGCAGTAATTAATTCCGTAACACCACCAGGCCTTTCCTGCTATAGGAGTAGACTTTCTCCCATGTCCCTTCTATCCAGCCTTTCAATTGCTGGAGAAAAGGCAGCTCCACGTACAACTTCCCGCAAGCACGTACGCATGCATGGTGGCTTTATCTCCTGAGAAATTCCAGGCAGCTGCCTACAGCCACCGAAAGTCCCTCTGCCTGCCTGGAGCGGAGCGAGCATCCCATTTGTGAATCTCAGCAGGCTCAACAGCACCCCACCAGTGCAGAGACTGCTGTTATCTGTCTTCATTTAACCGTTATCCGAAGGGCTGGGTTTTAAAGCCAGAATGTCTGCTCCAAAATGAGGCATATGCTAACTCTACGCAGGACAGCGATGGATGAGGCAGGCTAAGAAAAGCAGGCAGAAAGATCATTATCTCACAGTGCTAATCTGCTTTCTGCAATTATTCTATTGCACTGAATGTGTCGCTGGCTAAAGCCCTGGGTTGCAAATAAATCTGTTGCCGCTGTGAGTCGTAAGCCATTAGAGCGCTGTGCTCGAAGTAGTGTCCTCACTGCTCTGGGGACCTGCACTCAAGTCCATATCACCCCTGGAAGCTTGTCGGGCCCTGTGGGTTGCAGAGCAGGTCGGGGGGGAGCCCCTGGGACCGTTGCACCGGGATGCCTGGTGGTGCGTTGTGGGGTGCTGGTGCTGCATTGTGGGGTGCTGGTGCTGCGTTGCGGGATGCTGGTGCTGCGTTGCAGGATGCTGGTGCTGGGGCGGCTCCGCTGCGGTCCCCAGGGAACGGCAGGGGT
>NW_010541666.1:43474-44357 GCF_000687285.1 Phaethon lepturus
CCTGAATCGGTGGGACGGGAAGCGGCTGCGTCGCGGCTGCTCACAGGGTTACTGTGGAAACGGCAGATGTTCAGTGACGGTTAAGGGATTTGTGCAGAAAGGCCATTTTGAATTTCTAAGCACCAGGTTAATCGATGTTGTGTAGTTGATCCTAAGGGTTAAAAAAGCGGTTAGGTCACGGAGCAGCCATCAGCCAGGAGGTCTGCACACCCCAGGCGCACCAGCCAGCGCTGCCCAAACGTCCTTATCCGCTGCTTGCCTGCAACGCAGACGTACCTGCTGGGGAAGGAGCTGGGGAAGATTTTCAGGTAACAAACAGACTTGAGGAGATTGTAAACCATTTGCATTTAATTCAGGAGGAAAAGAAATGGTGTTTGTCTTATAAATTATTCACTGGGTAGTTAATTGGTTTGTTTTGGAGCTTTTCCATCCTGGGCTTCAGTTTCTGTTTAAAACAGCCCATTTGGAATACAAACCCAGGGCTGGTGCTTCTGCTTTGCTTTCTTTAGCTGTTTGCCACTGTGAGGGTGGCAAGGACGGGGTGGGAAATGCTAGGCAGGACCCCTCACAGAGGAGCTGCACAACCTCAGGACAGAGGAACGAAAGCCTGCAGACCTCTGCTACTGGGTCCAAGAAGGATTTTTATTCCCTGCAATGTCCAAGGGAGCTGCTGGGAGGAGAGGAGCAGGTTTCACCTCGACAGTCACGGAGTGAGCAGGACAGGTTTGCTTGGGAATGCTGAGGAAGTTCACAGCACGTGGCTGGGGACAGGACGGTGCTTCCCCAGCAGTGCTGCAGTGGTGCAGGCGTTTTGCAGGGTCGTGCAGTCATTCCGACCTGGCAAAGTCCCCTCTCTGCTGGGACCGTCGCTTCTCCGCTCTTC
>NW_010541666.1:44388-44770 GCF_000687285.1 Phaethon lepturus
TCATTCCGGACTTGCTGGCGTTTGAGCATTGATTCTGGAGCTCGTAGATTCACTGGGGACAGGGTGGTGGCACATGGTGTCTCCTGTGATCTTTATGCATTAAACGCAGCTTGCCTCGGTGGTCTGGGGGCCCCGCAGGCCTGCATCTCCCAGGGGCTTCCCCCGCCAGCTGCCCGGCAGTGCTGGGACCCGCATCTGGGAGCGACCAATGCTCCTGAGCCAGCTCAGATTTGGGCTTCCCGGCACGCATCTCCCCTCCTCCCCAGTGCAGGACTGCAAAGCCCTCTCCCAGCATGCCGGGGAGGGCAGTGTCAGCATCTCCTGCCCAGCACCCAGGCAAGCCCGGCAGCGCTGGTGGGGTGCGGAGGAGCCAGCGCGGCGG
>NW_010541666.1:44785-55069 GCF_000687285.1 Phaethon lepturus
CCGCGCTCACCCAAGCTCCCCGGTGCAGGGGGCATGGCGAGAGCTGCTCAGCTCCATGGGCACATCGGAGCCGCCTCCTGACGCTCCACCAGGTCGCACTCCTGGCTGTGTGGCTCCACAGCTCCTGCAGAAGCAAAGGTTTTGTTCTAACTGAAATGCCTTTTCGAATGGAGCATTTCTCCTTTACGCAGCTACACGCCGCTGGGCTTTTTATTATTAACAGTCTTGACATTGGCAAAAACTGCCAAAGCCCTCTGAATGGGAATGAAAGAGGAGCGCTCGGAGGGCAGCCGGATTGCCTGAGCCCGGACGAGCGTCGGCAGTTTAACGGAGGAGCTGTCCCAGGCGGCACCTTGTCCCTGCGCCGCGCTGCGCGGCAGAAGCCCACGGCGGCGCTTGCCGAGCGCAATTCGATCAAAGGCATTGGGGTAATTGACTTCACGTCTCCCAGCAGGGCCTGCAGCCAGCCAACGCTTTAGCCGAGATCAAGACTTGACAGAGGAAAACAAAGGAAAAATTAATTCAGAAAGGTCCCCAGCTGCTGCTGTGCCTGGAGTCTGACTATTGATATCGGTGTCCCAGGGCCCCGGCGTGCTTCCAGCCTGCCGTGGAAATAAAATGCTGCCGTGCACAGCCGCAGCACAGCCTTCTCCTCTGCCCCTGGAAAGAGCCAAGTCCTGCCCGCCGGCCACCCTCCCTCTCACTGGCGATGGGATGGTGACCCCTCTGCCCCTGAGCCTTCCCCACCGGAGCCAGCGGCAGCGGGGGCCGGCAGGGGCGCAGCCAGCCCCCAGCCGAGCACGGCAGGGACATGCTGTGGGTGCCAAGGCCGGTGCCGTATGTGTGTTTGCCGAATTGTAGTCTGAAAATGGTGGGGAGCCCCATCAGACTGATGAGGGCACATGAGGCCAGCGTTACTCCTGCTCATGCACAATGACTGAAGCCCATCAGATTTCTCCTGTGTGAAGAGCAAGGCGTGATGATGGACCTAAAGGCTTTGGTTGCCTAAGCTGAATTCATCTTTATTTGCATTAAGTCATTCTGAAACATTGTCATCTTGTGGGAGAGAGGGAGGTATCGAGATTTCCCTTGGCTCAGTACCTGGGGTGGGAGGCGCGGATGCAGCTTCCCCCCTCGCAGAGCCTTTCTAGCGGGATGTAAAGCAAAGCATGTACCAGCGTGTGGTGCCAGCCCCAGCACCACCCGTAGTGCTGCCCGTGGGCACCCAGGACGGGAGCCAGCCAGAAACACGGGAGCCAGCCAGAAACACAAGAGTCAGACAACATGTGGATAGGATGTTTCCAAGCCTGCAAAGCCAAATTTGATTTGTTTATTTAAAAAAAGAAGAAAAAAAACCCAAGCAGACCTCAGGCGTCCAGTGCTGTGGGCGTGAGCACAGCCTGATGGTGCTACAACCTCAGGAGTCCTGAGAGCTTGCTTCAACAAATAGGAAACCTGGAGGATGCCAAAAGCACTGGTAGGCTCTGGTTATTAGAAATTCCACGGGGAAGAGCACCAGCCCTTTGAGTAGGCAGGGGGGAGATGAAAGCCGGCCAGGGTGGCAGCTGCAGCATGACGAGAGGGTGCAGGCTGGACCTGTGCCTTCCCCAGGACACGGCAGCACTGCAAGGGGACACACACAGCACCGCTATCGAAGTGCAGAGAAGGAGACACCTACAAGCCTGCAGTCTGTAGAGGAACCTCTCCATCCACCGTGACATTTTGTGGGACCACACAGGAGCTGGTTCCCCCGGCGGAGGTGGCGGCTGCTCAAACCCTAAGGAAGGAGACGCTGCTGCAGAAGCCTGAAGGGCTGCTGCTAACAAAGGCAGGAGCTTTATTGATCAACAAATGGGAAATAATGGTGCTAATCACAAGCAGCCTGGTATTGATAGAGCCAAGTTAATAATGCTTAAAGAGAGGGAAGGAAAGGTCAATGTACAAGTGAAAAATTGACTCCTGTCTCGTTAGACCTGGATGCCTATATTATTAAATATAAACTTGGCAGTGTGCCTCAAGTAAACCAGGGAACATAAATTATGTAAATTCATCTCCCACCTTTCTGCTGCACTACATTAAAGGAAGCAGGGTAAGGCCCGAAGTACATGATAAAGGGGGGAGATTAAAAGGAAATGCACACAAGCTTAAGGGTTATAGCATGCATAGATCAGGTCATAAATTAATTTAATTATGAGGACTGTTAAGATCTCTAGCACAACCCTGGCTATAAAATTTCCTCCAGGTGTTCTTCTATGAAACCTTCACCTTTGTCTGAACAAGAGAATATCCTCCAGAAGGACATTGAGGTTTGATTTAAAGGCAGGGCATAATAGAAAAAGCACTATATCCTTAATAAGCTAATGGAAAACTCATCTCTCATATCCAGGATAAATGTATTTTGTTTTACTTTCTAGGGAGACTTGTTGCCAAGCTTTAAGCGATAAAATGTCCTTTTCTTATTATGACTAGAAAATCTAGAAAACCCGTATGAGTGAAAGATCAAAACATCAATAATTTCAGGCTGGTATTATGGATTTAGATACAGAAAGAAAAAAAATCTTTTTAAAATTTTCTTCTTTTCATGTTGGCATGTTACAGGTCAGAGATGAACCTTCACCTGCGCATCCCACTGGAAATCTGATGTTTGACATTTTTAGAGCAGTAGAATTATCCCAGTAAGTTTGCTTCTGTGTAAAACCAGCTTTCATCCTAAAGGTGCTGCTGCTCTGACAAAAATCAGACAGGCATTTCTGCTCTGGCATGCCAGGGAAGCAGAGCCCTCAGGGCCACCAAATATGAGCCCCCGCCACTGTCACGGCAAGAACATGCCAGTGAGGAGGAGGAAGAGGATGGGCTGGCTGGCATGAGACATGCCATCGGTGCGTGGCAGGAGGATAACCGGAGGGTTATCCTACTTAATAACTTGTTCCCCATCGGTGATTAACGCCATCTCCTGATGAACAGCTGGGAAAGAGGTACTGCATTTTGTGTCCACTTCCAAAAAATTCAGTGCCGACGGGGCAGGGAGCAGGTCTTAGAGGAACACCACTAGTTTTGCTCCTGCTGCATCCTTCCCTGCCTTCCAGCTGCTCACAGAAGTCTCTCTGCTCTACCACACCACCAGGTTTAGAAAACTTAGGAACATTCATACTCTTTCAGATTGCTGCCTTTTTGTCAGGTCTGGTTGAGATTGAGCAGCGAGTTAAAAAATTTGCAGGGAGAGGTGGGGATGTTGCAATATTGACCACAGGCATGAGCCCTCACTGGTCCTTGCAGGATGTTTCCAAAGCAAAGGAGGTTAATCCTGTTCACCGCAAGACATGGGTATCACAAGGAAGTCCAAAGCACAGACTACAGTCTTGTATTGTTGTTGCTTAGAGCAGCTCCCTGCAAAGCTGCCCTGAATTTACCATCTAAAACTCTTAGCAACATCAGTCGGAAATTTTTCATCCAACTGTTCAGAAAGTCAATGTTTGCTCAGCTCGCCTGTGCCTGGCTGTCTCTGCGAGATCTCATTTGCTTTGCCTGCGTGGAACAGGGTGACCAAGATTGCCGATGTCTAAAAATAACATCCGTGTTAGCTGCCATCCCTGACACCTCCTCTCTGTAGCCAGATTTTCCAAGGAAACAAGACAAGACTGCTGCGGTCATGTTGCTTCTTTGCCTCTTGACCCCACAAATCACTCTCAGATCTGTTGGCCACTTTCAGGGGGATGTGGCAGCAGGGTGGAAGTCTCAAAGGCAGCTGAGCTGCTGCAATCTCAGCAAAAATACCTAGGTGGGTGGGAGAGAGAGATTCAGTCATGTAACCCCACGTGGGAAAGGGTTACAGCCAAGACCTCTGTTAGTGAGCAGCAGAGAAGCCGCCGAGGCCAAGGGAGATGCACAGCCCGACTGCAGAAGCTTTGCTCACATTTGATATCTTTTTAAACAGTCAATAATCCATCAGTAGGACACAGAGCCCCTGCGGCACAGGCTCCCGGGCCACAGGGAGCTCACCGGTGCGCTGCTGACAGCATGGATGGATGGCTGCAAGCTGCCCCTGAAGTGATTTAATCCCTGATAACAATATTTGAATGCTTGACAATTAGAGAAGAACTCTCAACGCCACTTGCTTGCCAGGATGTGAGAATAACCATTTCTAAGAAGACCCCTTGCTAAGCTGTAATGCTAATGAGTATTAAGATTTCTCTTTTTCAGAGTGCTACAATTAACCCCAGAATGCCACACACGAATTGCTGAAAGCCAGTCTGGAGGCTGGGCTTGCTCAGACACCTGGCAGGGAGCTCACGGCATCTTGGTGCACTTGTGTGTGTTTTATCAGTAGGCAAGAAACACCAGTCGGGCTGGTTGTGTCTCAGTGCTGTCTCCCTTCAGGAGGACTGATCCAGGGAGTGCTTCTTGCCAGCAAGAACCTACAGTCCCATCTCTGGATGGGTGGGAGCATCCTGAAGCAGAGGTATCTGAGCAAAGATGGAAATAGGGCTGGATCTCAGAGATACTGGTACCCAGCGGGTACCAGGACTGCGCCGCAGGCCAAACGGCGAGCGCTGACAGGGAGGCAGTGAAGGTCCATGACTCTGTGCCACCCAGCCTTGGTGTCCCCGAGAGCTAGCTGTGATTCTCTGGCGTGTGACTTGCCTGTGGTGGAAACTACCCCCCTAGTTTTCCTTTTGAAAGGGAATTCTCAACCCACCTTGGCCTCTTCATTTAATCTCCCAGTAATGGATACTCATCAGCCATTGCCTCACTCCCCTTGGCGATTGCTTCCTTTCTCGTCGCTAGCACTCGGAGTTAGCTGCAGCATAACAGAGGGGGGAAATGTGCGAATGTCTCTTTATTCAACAGATGGCTTGAAAAACCAAAGAAGGCTTAGCCCAATGTAGAAGGCACTTGTTTTAAGGATGCTTCGTATGGCAGAACTGGAACACATGGTTTCCTTTCATCACTTATGTCAAGACTAGAGTTGGACTAAGAGGTGTCACCCCCGCTCACCACTGCATGCCTGTCTCCTTTCAGCTACGTGGAGAATATCTTCTCTCCTTTATCTTGATACTTTCCCTTTGATTTGTGTCATCTGAGGTTTATTTTCGATGATGCAGAAAGAGCCTCGTCGAGTGGGCAGGGGCAGAGCCTCTCAACAGAGCGCGTTCGCTTGTCAGGTTATTTCTCTTTCACGTCAGGTTATTTCTTTTCCTTTCTCTTCCTGTAGAGCAGCCAAGGAGGGAACTTCTTTACCCTGGTCCTAAGAGGAGTCCCTGCTGCAGGGGCTGGCGTGGCTTGGGGATCACACACAGCTCTGCGCGGGGCTTCACACCCAGGTTTATTGCATTGTATGGTCCAGAGCGTGACGTGCTGTAAGGCCAGGTCTTCCTTTGCCAGAGTTGGCTTGGTGGCTTAAAAAAGCCAGAGTTGAGCAGAGCACAGAACTGGCTGGTGGGTACCAGGAACCTCCTGTGGTTATAAAACAAGAAAACCAAAATAGTTTTAATGCTTTTCACACTGCATAGGCTTAAGCGGTTTTTAAAATGAGCTTGGTTTGCCCTGGATGTGGTAAACAAGTTACCCTGAGTCCTGGAAGGCTGTCAGTGTGCAAGAGATCGAGCACGGCAGGATGGGCAGCCTGAGCCACAGCAGCAGCTAAACATCCCCCAGTTGCCTCAGATAAGCCCTGTACCTGGGTACAAAGGTCCTTTGGGTAGGGGTGCTTTGTGCAAGGGGTAGATGAGGGCGAGAGCTGCCATGCAATAACTGTATTGAGGGCACTGTCAAGTTTTTTTCCATCTCACGGGTCCACCTTGAGCAGTGCTGGGGGCTCAGACCGAATGTGGATCGCTCGATGGAGCTGTGCTGGCGCAGGCTGCCCTGCCCAGCTGAGTACCAGCAGTGCATGGGACCTCAGCAGGTGGGGAAGAATGGAGCCCACTCCGACAGCTTCCCCGGGCTAGCTGACCTTCTCCTTGGGACAAGCCAAGAGTTGGGGAGTCATGGTGTCTGCCGCTAGATTGTGCAGTGAGGTTATGTGTGGCACACAGATCGTGTCTGATTTTTTCTTGTCTTTAAAGCAAAGACCTTTTCTAGTGTGCGAATAAATGCTCTCCTGAAAGAAAAGACACCATCTGCTCCTAAGCACAAATTTAATTTTCTGAAGGGTTAGATTTAAACAAGATCCACAGGCTCAGAGTGGTGGCTGAGGGAGCCCGTAATGGGATTTTGCCCCTTCTGCATCTGCTGGAAGCAGATGTCTTAGTTTATGGGAGGGCGATGTGGTGCCTGCAGTGAAACAGGGGTTCTGGCAGCTGGAGACTCCACCAGCTCCCTGAGCTGCCCAGGGCCTGATGGTTAAACTGGTGCTTGCAGGTAGGCTTAGAGCAGTGAGTGCCGTGCAGACGGTCGGGAGCCAGTTGCATGGGGGCCCTGCCATGCACAGCCTGTGCTCTGCAGGGCTCCACCTCTTTCATCGTCCTTAGGGCAGTCAGCACGCGGGAATTACAGCTGCAGCGAGGCGCTTTCTTGTGCGCAGCAGTTTGCTGGGTGATCTGAAGCAAGAACATGCACCTGGCTGTTTTTTCCCATGTGGGTGGTAAAAGTGCCAGCCAGCTCACCAGTTGCACCCATGCAGGGCCGCGGCGCAACCCGTTTGGAGCACTGGTCCCGAGTCAGCTGAGCCACGTGGCCGTCATGCACTTTGCCTCTCTTGCCTTCCAGCCGCTGGTGTTGCTGATGGAGTGGCCTGAAGCCCCCAACTTCGCCTGCCTGATCGCAGGCTACTGCCGTCTCCTGGTGGACTCCAAGAAGATGATATTCTCCAGGCCCCCCAGCCAGCCACCCCCACCTCAGATTATCAAGGCAGGTACGTTTCAGCCTCTGCTTTCTGAGTGAGCCCTTCCTCATCCTCCTCCTCCCTCTGCCCAGGGCTCTGCAGCATTAGAAAGGTTTCTCTGGCATCTCTCCTCTGCTCCCATTCTCCCTGCAGAACCCCTTTTAACCAGGAAACGAGGAGCAGGGAGATAAGTCCTCATTTTGGATAAGCTCTGACTTGTGTCAGCTTGGGCCCTAAACGCTCACTACAAGCGTTGTTCTGGCAGCTCCTGGAGCAGATCCAGGAGATGCCATTTGAAAGGACCTGTAATGTTGCCAGCTAAATGCTGGGTCTTCGCACAACAGCCTGTGTGTTGCCGCAGGGATGCAGCACACGCTCCTTGGCCGGCATCCTGGCTCCGGAGACCATCGTGAGTGTATGCGCTCAGCCAGGTACTGCGCTCCTGCTGCCTTTGGACACTGCTGCCTTGGGGGTCTGTGGGGGTCTGGGCTGCTTGGGCAGCTCTGCAAGGACGGCTGCTCTGCTGATTTCCTAAATAAGGAAAGAAACTTTGGTGTCCCAACTTTTCAGGTGTCCAGCCTGATACAGGGTGCAGAGGGCTGGTCTGGGCACAGCAGGAGACCAGAACAGCTAAAGACTGGTTCTGTCCCACCAGGCACCGATGCTCCTTGAGGATGGATTACAGGTGTCAGTCACTCTCAAAATGATCGATGATTCTCAAGAGTGATTTCAAACAAGAGCCAACTATGATCTACATGCTGCTGTTTCATGCAGGTGTTCACATCGAGTATGTTTTGTATAGGGAAATATAAAATATAGAATCAGTGGCTGGAGATGGGCAAAATACCAACCCAGCTGACTGGGGGAGGTGGCCCCCAGACCTCCCAGGTGACAGTGCAGCTCCAGAGAGCTGTGACAAGTCTTCAGTTTAGCTGGCAGAGTGTCAAAACTGCCTCCTCAAGATGGGACTAGCTGGTCGAGGTGGGAGAAGTGCCGAGAGCTAGCAGGGTCCTTGGGAAAGGACATGGTGCCTCAGAGGTCTAAGGAAGGCGCCCAGATGCAGACTTAGCACGTGTGGGAGGACACACTCACAAGAGGCATCAGAAAAGCATCTGTGGCAACCTCAGTGAATCCAGGGAGAGACCTGGCAGGTGATGTTGGTGTAAGTATACGTGCATGGTTTCCTTTTGTTTCTTCACCTGCACCTCTTACTGACAGCTGTCACTGTGCTGTATCTCTGCTCTGGGTGCCCTACAGAAATGCATTTATTCACATTTTGCTATGAGTGGAGGGTGCTTCCAAGTTAACTGGCTATCATCAGAGTGGTCCTTCCCTGGGTCATGTCACCCTAAGATGGGTTACAGGGACTCATGGGACACATGGCTGTGGGGAGTCAGAGGAATGTGGTAGGAAGCAGAGAGCATCCCAGAACATCCCCCAAGGGCTTGGAGGGAGGCTGGTGGCACCCACAATTACTGGTCACTCAGGGGCTGTCTCAGCACGTGCGAGCAGTGCTTTTCCACACTCTAGCAACAGTAATAATAGCCAGGATTTTTCCTCAGGGAGATTTTACTTTGTGGGTATGGTCCAAACCTATGCCAAAAGGGATCATATATCTTGCCCTTTTCTTGACAGTCTCAAGAAACCAATGTCACTCTGCAGGGGGCTGGAGTGAGTGTGAGGGGAAGTCATGGTGGGTAGGACAGTGATGGAGCAAGGGATGGTCTTCATACCAAAGAGCTAGCCGATCTCTGGATGGCCTGGTCTTTCCTCAGGGGTGCAGTGAAAACCTCTCTGACCAGTGGAGAGGACCAGTTTCCCTGCAGACCCAGTACACTCAGCCCAGCCACTCAGGCATCCTTCAAGAGGAGTGAATTTAGTGTGTACTGAGAAAACAAAGTCTGCTCACAGTTTTGGTCTTGCTACGGCTGCAGGCTGAGTTGTCAGGAGCTAGGCTGATCACAAGGAGACCGGACTGCTGATCATTAGCATGTCTCTGCAGGAATGATAAGAGAGCCCCACTGGGATGAATAAAGTTAGCCCAGGCTTTGACTTTATAGGCTGCAGACAGGCTGTGCCAGAATCTTAAATGTAAAATCAAGCCCTGGTGGCCTGTGCTTTTTACCTAAAAGAGGAGCACATCCATCTTCCCTGAGGCCCATTAAAAACATTTTTAGAAATGCATGGACTGTCCAGATGCTGTCGGTTACATCCATCTCTCCGCATTTCCCTGTGGAGCCGTATGCCAGATCCTTGTCTTCCGCAGGAAGGGCTGTGCTCTCCTGGAGCCGCGCAGGTGATTCACTTCCCTGCCCTTTCCTCTCTCCACTCCCACCAGCAGCCATCATCAGCCAAGCAGCTCCATGATCTTGGTTGCTCTCTCAGCTCTTCGCTGGGACCTTCTCCAGAGCATCCAGCATCTGGATTATGGATTTTAGGGTTTTGGCCCCATTCAGCAACATGGGGCATGGGCAGCCAGCGAGGCTGTCCAAGCAGGGCAGGCTACTAGCATGACCCATCACAATCATCTGGCTTTGGGAAAGCCTCTGCTTCGATCCATGCCGCCCCACCGCAGCCCAGCGCCGAACGCGCGTCTGCAGCTGCGGCAGCCTTGTGTTCACTCTCGCAGCTGTCATTTCTGAGTACCAGTACGTCCATAAATGAAAAAGGTGTTGTTTTGATTGGGATTTTAGCATTGCAGGTGACGAACTGGATAATACAAGCGTGTGTTTAGGGAGACAAATTGTCCAATTTGTTGAGCTAATGAATTTGATTAGGATTTATTTGATTTAATTTATACTCAGTAAGACGGAGCCTGCATCCCCCTGGCAGCCATTCTCCGCACAGCTGCACAATTCAACCTGTAATGCAGACAGATGCCCCTCCTGAGGGCTGGACCACTGGCCAGAAGCTCCAGCAATATTTCAGCTGATTGCCTTGCACAAAGGAGAAAGGGGGGCTGTCACAGGGAAATGCGTAACAGCAGGAGCAGAGGGCTTTTTCGGAGCTAGCCTGATCTGATAGCTGTCAGCCCGAGAGAAACAACGCGTGGATCGTGGGCAGCAAGGGATGAGGGACTGGAGGGGTGTCTGTCACTTAAAGTCAGCCAAGCTACATTGGATGTCTTCCCGAAAGGCAATATTGTACCACATTTAGCAGTCTCCTGAAAAAAACTGCTTGGTCTGGCCAACGTTATGCAAAAATGGTAACAATTCCTTCTCGCCATATAAGACATGAACTGGCAGACTGAGGCTGAAGTTCCTTGTTCATGCATGCACCCAGGCTGCTCCTGTTACCCCCTGAATATGGCTGGTGGCTCGATCTGACTATTAAAGACTGAGGCAAAGAAGGTATTAAGTACCTCAGCTTTTTCCTCATCCTTGGTGACAATGTCACACCCCACATCCAATAAAGCTGGAGAGCTGCCCATCATAAAAGGACCTGGGGGTGCTGGTTGACAG
>NW_010541667.1:0-1676 GCF_000687285.1 Phaethon lepturus
TATTTGTAAAAACATTATTTATTATCCTTTATGACCGTAGCCAGACTGAGCTCTAGTTGGGCTTTTGCCTTTCTAATTTTGTCCCTGCTTGACCTAACGAGATCCTTGTACTCTTCGTGAGTTGCCTGCCCCTTCTTCCAGAATGGGATATCTTCTTCCAGAATATATGAATATATAAAGGAGCTTATAAGAAAGATAGAGGGAGACTTTTTACTAGGTGCTGTATTGACAGAACAAGGGGCAAGGATTTTATACTAAAAGAGGGTAGGTTTAGAGTGGACATAAGGAAGAAATTTTTTATGGTGAGGGTGGTGGGACACTGAAGCAGATTGTCCACAGGAGTTATGGATGCACCATCACTGGAATTGTTTCCGGCCAGGTTAGATTGGGCTTTGGGCAACCTGATTTGGTGAAAGATGTCTCTGCCCATGGCAGGCAGAGTGGACTAGGTGATCTTTAAAGGTCCCGCCCAAGCCAGACAATTCTATGATTCTATGATAATATAGTCATATGCAGTGACTGATTATTTCAAATTACATAAAATAATTTTGAACTTGTGTAAATATGTAAGATTAGTTGACTACTTGAGAACACAGGAATATTCCATCCAATAATTCTGTATAATGTATTTTTCTCAGATGAAGGCCTGAGTGAACAAGGATCCAAACAGATACAGAGCTCCCTTATATGTAAAGAAAAAATAATATACATATGATACAGCTTCTGAGAGCAATACTTAATAATGTCTGGATGCGGTGGCTTGCAGCTGTGTTTTCAACTTTCATAGAATTTATTACTTAGGCAATGACCGAAGATAAATATATTTTACTCTGTAAAATTAAAAGTCAACACAGAACAAAAATTTATTGGCAAAAAATGTGGAAACCAAGAAGATGAAAATTAGGTCAGCCAGCATAGTGTTATTCAGACATTCTGTCAATTGAGATACATCCTATTGGGCCACTCTGTTCCTACAGTGAAGTATTCATTTCAACTGGTAAAACACAGTAAGACATGATTAAAAAGTATATCTGAGGGACAGGTTGCCATCCAGAGGGACCTGGACAAGCTCAAGAAACGTGCCTGCGTGAACCTCATGAGGTTCAACAAGGCCAAGTGAAAGGTCCTGAACCTGGGTCACTCCAATTGCTGGTATCCATACAAAGCTGGGGGATGAAGGGATGGAGATCAAGAAGGATGAAGGCCTCCCAAGAAGGACTTGCGGGTACTGGTGGATGAAAAGTTGGACATGAGCAGGCAATGTGCTCTCGCAGCCCAGAAGGCCAACCATCTCCCGGGCTGCATCTAAAGAAGCATGGCCAGCAAGTCGAGGGAGGTGACTCTGATACTCTACTCCGCTCTGGTGATGAGACCCCACCTGGAGTCCTGTGTCCAGCTTGGGAGCCCTCAGCACAGGAAAGACATGGACCTGCTGGAGTGGGTGGGTCCAGAGGAGGGCCACAACAATGATCACAGGGCTGGGCCACCTCTCCTCTGAGGACAGGTTGAGAGAGTTGGGGTTGTTCAGCCTGGAGAAGAGAAGGCTCCAGGGAGACCTTACTGCAGATTTCCAGTACCGAAAGGGGTCTTATAAGAAAGATGGGGACAGGCGTTTTAGCAGGGCCTGATGCAATAGAACAAGGGGTAATAGTTTTAAACCAAAAGAGGGTAGATTC
>NW_010541668.1:0-15201 GCF_000687285.1 Phaethon lepturus
CCTCTCTCTGGCTGCAAATGCTGCGTGCTGGGGTCTTTTTCCCCTTTTTAACTCCATTCCCCCAGAGGCACTACCGCCATCACTGACGGGCTCGGCCTTGGCCAGTGGCGGGGGGGACCTTGTGTCGGCTGGGCGCGGGCATCACTGACGGGCTCGGCCTTGGCCAGTGGCGGGTCCATCTTGGAGCCGGCTGGCCTTGGGTCTATGGGACACAGGGGAAACTTCTAGCAGCAGAAGTTCTGCAACCCCCACTGCTACCAAAACCTTGCCACGCAAACCTGGTACATCCCCCCAGCTGGACAGTGATGTTGGGGATGAGGAACAGCAAGTCACCCTTCCTTGAGAGGAAGCCACCAGCTTGGGAAAAAAACAAAACAGAGCTGGAAACAGGTGTGTTGAACCGTTCTGGGTCACTGGGAGTTGCTGTTGGCAGTAATGGCTGAGGATGCAGGAGTTTGCTCCTGTATGGCTTACCCTGTCTCAGTGTGAGAAGTCAGAGTGTTTCAGAGTCATCTCTGGCACATAGGCTCACGGTGGTGAGCACAAGGCTGTAAAAGTTTAAATTATTTAATCCTTCAGGTATCTGTGAGGAAAGAGCTAAAGGCCAGGTTGTGGTACATCACGCCAAGCAAAGAGAGGGAGATTTTGATTGTCTAATGAAGGCTCCCTGATGGACTTTCTCTGGTTCTTGTGTTTGTTCATTAATGCCACTTTAGTCCATATAACCAGTCCAAATGCTAACCCAGCAAAGCAATTTACCTCAGCCCTGTGACTTGCCTGGTAATGCATAATTGTGCTAATTAGATCTTCAGTTAATTTAAATCCTTAAGTAAATTCTTAATTTAAGGTGAGCCTTTGAAGGTGCACTGAGCAAATAGAAGTACCCAGTCTGCTGAAGAAGAGCCAGGCTTCCCATGTTCAGTCAATTGACCTTAGAAGCTCGTAATACCCAAAGGCCACGAGTGAGCTCCAGGGCTCCTGCAGGGTTTATGAAGCACTGTGGGATCTCTGTAGAGCAACGTGCTGGCTGGGACCGACCGCTGTGACCCACAGGCCCAGGTGGGACACACAAAATAGCGTCTCCACTAGGGAAGAAGGACCAGCCCTGCACAGGAGGGAAGGAAATGATATTGGGTCTATTAATTTTCTCGGTGCCGACTGAGAAGTCAGGTGTCGTTAAAATGTGTGTTGAGTTTAAAACCCCGGCAAGGCCAGATGCTCACTAAGTGGATACACTTCAGCAAGTGCCCGCGCATTAAAATACAAACTCAAAGGGAAAAAGCTAGTGCAACTGAAGCATTAAACAAACGCTGACAGGACATGCGTGAGCACACACAGATAGCCGTGTTTACAGCGCGGGACGCGCAGAGCTCCCGTTTGCAGCTGGAGACATCTAATTGTTCAGATGCTGCAAACACACGTTCCCTTTTGCCTGCCTAGCCATGGTCTGATCCTGCCTTCCCTCCCTGGGCAAATAGCTACGTAAATAGGGGCAAACAGCTACAAAAATGGCCAGTTCGCCCGGTGGCACCTGCCCGCGTCTGGGAGCGCAGCAGCTCCTGGTCTGCCCCAGCCGCAGGAGGTCACCTTCCAGGAGCATCCAGCTGGTTGTCCCAGCCGTCTGCCCGTGCCGCATCCTGGCCGCAGCCCCTGGGCATCCCCAAGAACCACAGCATCCCCTGAACGCTGCCTGTGGGATGCCAGCACTGTCACCGCCGCGGTGCCTGTGGATGCGTTTCTCCATCTGACACCTCCTGCCCTCCTGCAAGCGGAGAGGATAAACCACAAGCAGTTCTTTTAAACCTTTTTTTTCTTTTTAAAATTCAAATTTTAAGATTCAGCGTTTACACGGCAGCTGTCAGGCCGCAAAACTGCAGCAGATGTTACAGCAGAACTCCAGGTCTGATGGCCCAAAATTTAATGGAGTATCTGGTCAGCTCTCACTCCGACCACGCACAAAAGCAGACGCTAACGTCTACGTCTCTGGCTAGCTTATGAGGCAGAAACTCCGTCGTGATCTGAGCAAGTCAGCAAGATGGTCCGTGAGGTCCCATAATGGTTAATGCTCCCTTACTGCAGAGAGTTTTTTAGTAGAGTCAGTCCGTACAACGTGTCATTACCCCCTCGGTTTTGATCATCGATCTGAAGAGCATATCGCCTTGGAGATTAACAAAGAAATTCTGGCTGCAAAGCTGCTGAAAAGGCCACTTTGGTTGATTTTTTCATATTGCTTTGTATTTCTGCTTCACAGAACAGAAGGGCAATAAAAATTAATTTCATGATGTAATAAAGTGTTTGCCTCTGAGGTTTCTGGAAGCTGAAGCACTGGTATTTTATTTGCATGCAAAAAATCATTATGGGTATAAAAGTGTGAAGATATGGTGTGGTTCTTAAACCTTAGGATATCACAGGCTTAGAACAATGTAAACAACCAAATGAAATAGCATTTTAAACCAAACAAGGCTATGGACGTTATAATTAAAGATGGTAGTAAATAAATGCACATTTCCAATCCATAATTGTTTTAATCTTCATGGAGTGGGAGTACAAAAGCATCATTAAATGGCCTCAAATGCCTCAGGATTTGGTTCCTAATTTGGAAGGTCTGCCTCTCCTGAGGTTACCAGATGTTCAGAAATAGTTTTGTGTCATTATAGATTATCTTTGTTTCTCAAGGTTTTGTTTCCTCTTCTCCCAAATTACTCATGCTCGGTCAAAAAAACCCATCTTGTTCCTTCTCTTGCTGCTTGGCGTTATAACAAGATGGAATAGCAACTCTAGAAATAAGAAATGTAGCACAGCCAGATGACCCTCCTCTGAGGGTCAGACCATTGAGCTGGAGGATGGAAAGGGAAAATAGAGTGATTATTTAGTGTTACTCATTTTTTCTTCGTTTACCCAGACGTTGCGTCCCCGTGCTTAGGTCAAGTTTGTGGTGTGCAGGGAAAGGCCATGACACGAGTCACTTTATGTTCTTAGTAAGCTAGAAAGATGCTAACAAAGTGATTTTTCTGAAAGGTTGCTTTCACTGGCAGTGGGGGATGCCAGAGTACAAAGCATTAAATTGCTGACACTATGCGGTGTTTACTGCAGAAGACAAACAACCCACGGCGAGCAAGTGTGGGGAGCCATCTCCTCATAGCCTTCCTTGGAGCTTAGTCAAATACGCACCACTGAGGTTCACATTTGTTATCAGGAGGGCGGTAAAAATGAACCACAGAGCAAAGGTACCGTTTTGCCAGCGGCTGGGTACAGCCCCGTTAAGCTGGTGGATACAAGAGCCGTGCTTTGTCTGGGTATTTTGCAGAGGCGGAAGCGTTCCCGCCTGAGCCGGTAGAGCTGAAACTGTGGGAGCTGCTGCTCGAAAGACTTGGCACAGCAAAGCCAGGGTCTTCGTTAGAGCAAAGGGGGAAGGTCCAGGAGCCTGTTTCTGAACCAAGGCAGGTAAAGTGGATGGAGGAGGCAGGAGAAAGCTGAGCAGATGCAGAGGATGGTTTGCAGCATGGTCCCTGGGCACCTTACCTAGGCAGAGGCCGTTCTGCTTATCAACTCCAAGCAAACTGAGGCCCACCAGCCCAGAAAAGGACAGAGATACAATACAAGGGTGGGAAATGTCACTGAAGCAGTCAGAGAAAGGCAAGGACCCACCAGGGAAGGGTTTACAGACTCATCATGACCAAGAAGCTTTTGGGATGGGGAGGGTATAAACTCCAGGAGCTGTTGGCAAAGAAACACTCTTCCCACCTTCACCCCTACTAGCAGCATTCAGAGGAATGGGGCTTTGTGCACATTTTGTAAATAATCAGCCCAGGTCTAAAGGACCTTTTGGAGTGGGTCCAGAGGAGGGCCATAAAACGATTAGAAGGAAGGAACACCTCTCCTCTGAGGACAGGCTGAGACAGTTGGGCTTGTTCAGCCTGGAGAAGAGAAGGCTCTGGGGAGACCTTATTGCAGCCTTCTAGTACTTAAAGGGGGCTTCAAAGAAAGATGGGGACAGAGTTTTTAACAGGGCCTGTTGCAACAGGACAAGGGGTCATGGTTTTAAACTAGAAGAGGGTAGATTTCAACTAGATCTAAGGAAGAAATTTTTCGCACTGAGGGTGGTGAAGCACTGGCAGAGGTTGCCCAGAGAGGTGATAGATGCCCCACCCCTGGAAACATCCCAGGTCAGGTTGGACGGGGCTCTGAGCAACCTGTCTAGTTGAAGATGTCCCTGCTTATTGCAGAGGGGTTGGACTAGATTACCTTTAAAGGTCCCTTCCATACTATTCAATGATTCAAAGCAGTGACAACATTTTGTGTTTGACCGTCCCATCAGCCAAGCTAAAAACTTGGGGGAGCTCTCAGCCCAAAGTCAAGGTCTAATTTTACCTATATTAACCTTGTTCCTGCATCCTAGACCCATCTGCACAGGGAAGGCTCACCAAGTCTGAAATGCATTACTATTTTGCAATAAGCATGCTTTTTATATCATGGCTAGTCAAGAGCATTTTTAAAGTGTGACTGTAAGTAGTGATTTTATAGCAATATCACTTATTTTCCCAGTGTTAGATTTCCTTATTTGCTGAAGATGGCAGCAAGGCCACAGCACGAGTACCAGAAAAGCTGTTTGCAAGCCACAATGAGCCTACGGTATGTTACCACTGGAGGACCTCCAGTGACCCGTTGGCAATGCTGCATGTTTTGCAAGGGATTAATCAAGAGGGTTTTTTCTTCCTCATCTAAACGCCCTCCCCAGTCAGGATGGATGCACAGGCTGGTATGGCCAGCAATCACCAAAAAACATCTCTGCTCTCCTGTTTCACTGTGAGCACTCTTTGCTGCCCTTTGTTTTGACCGTTCAGTCCATGGACCCCCATGAATTTTTAGGCTTAGTGTTTTGGAAGGCAGCATAGTTTTCCAGCACTGCTTTTGCCACAGTGTCCAACACTGCATTTTTTATGGCCAGGCCTCAGTCACACTGACAATCATGGGTGTTTGAGGTTAAAAATTCCTTTTCCAGGGAGCTGGAGGGTGTTTGGGAGACACGTCTGGAAAGGCACAGGCTCCTGTTCTGGGGCCATTTGGCACTCTAAGTCTAGGGCACAATTGCCTGAAATTGCTGAGGATTGCACTCAGTGATCCACACAGTCCTTTCCAGTCCACGTTCTTCACTAATCAAGAGGAACAGAGTCACCAACAGAATGCAATTACGCAGGGAGGCTCAGTTATGCATAATAAAAACATCCCACCAGAAGGAGCAGTCTGTGAAGCAGCAGCAATACCAAGAGACCAAGCAGTGACAATGCTCAGGGGATATTAACCTACAATGAAGTTTAGAGACAAATAAAGATTAATACCATTTTGGGCTTCTTCAGCAGGGTCGTTATGTTGGAAGACAGGGTATTTTCTCTCTTTCACAGTAATGGGCTCACTCTCTCTCACACAACCTCTCCACACAGAAAATTACCATGTGTAATTGCTCCAGCAGAGTGATACTCTTAATGCAACCACTCTTTAGCTAAGATCACTCCTTCCCTGAAGAAAGAAGATTTTTATAAGTAGTCAGGATTTCAAAGAAAAGCTATGAAACCAGTGAGAGATTCAATAAAACCAAGCCAATTTTCTTGCATCCCAAGCTTAGGTATGGTTATGACAGCCTGTGCACAGCACATACTGACTCCTGTGGGAAGGTTATGAGTACCTTCCTTATGAGTTATATAGGCAGTTGCTAGATGACAAAGACTAAAGAGGAATAAAGTATGCTATAGATATTACCTAGGAAGGAGACATCATAACTGTCAACTACGCTACACAGCAACCACCACAGCCTATGGAGTAATTTTCCTCCCAGAGTAATGTGTTGGAAACAAGATCCTGCAAAACTATTGAATTGACCCTGGAGAAAATACTAATAAATAGATAGTCCTGTAGCAACAGAAAGATAGACAAAATTACATAAAAAGGTCTGTCTTTTTCATAAACCTAAGAAGCAGGGGTGATGGTAGGTATTTTTGCTTTAATTTGAAAGGCTTGCCTAAGTAAGATTTTCCAAAGGAGTTTCTCCTGACAGTGTGCTGAAAATGAAGACTTTTCTTTGATAGCAGCAAAGTGCATAAATGATTCACCGGAGAGGAAAAAAAAAAATCAGAGCCAGGGTGACAAAGACACTAAGCGAATGTCAGTGTGAAGATGCATTTCAGAGAGCTGGTAAACAAGATTCCATCCCTGGTACATGTCAGCTTGCAGATTAGGACCTCAGGGCCTGACTTTCAACTTAGGTTTAATCAGGACTCCATTTCTGCAAGTGCTAATGAGAAACCATGCCTGCATTATTGCACCGCAAATAAGTTTTGAGTGAGTGAAATGTCAGTATGAAGATACCTGAACTTCCAGTCTGTGGGGAGGATTGGAAAGATGATTAAGTAAAGGTACAAAATGATCGTTGAGTAGATAGAGACTTTCTCTTCTGATTAAACTGGTTCTGGATTCTGGAACAGATGGCAAAGAAACCTGTCTGATTTCAGGGTGGAGTCTGCCATCACTTAAGGGATGTAGTTGCTTGTGATTGCAGAGAACAGGATTTGATAGTCTGTGAAGTCACTTTCTGTCCTATGATTGTATGTCACTAATTGTACTCCCTCTGAAGACAGTTATAAATGGTTCATTGACTTCCATGGGGGCTTGATGGCATAAGAATGTGAGGTCTCTAGGGAAGATAGGGCACCTACCTCCATGGTCTGTACCTCTTAGGGCACGACGGCAGCACTAGGGAAACACTAGTATTGACGGAACGGGTAAAATTCAGCATGTCCATCATCGAGCTCCTTCCATAAGTGTGCAGAAGCGAGAGCTGGGCATATGATGGTGGCTCAGCTCAGTGCAGCTACACCACCACCGCTCACTGGAGCGGGTGCTTCTTCTGCCTTTCCCTTGGGCGACAGCAGTGAGAGGCTTCCCATTGCGCAGGTGGGAGCTCCATCAATTCCCTGAGTGTGACTCCTATTGTCTGGGCTCAGCAAGGTACTCTACCAAAGGTTTATCTGGGCTCTTATCAAGATGCTTGGATGTTTCAGGGGTGCAGCTGAAGAAAGATCCCAGGGGCATGCAAAAGATGAACGACTGGCCTGGACCCAGTGGATAAGAGTCATGTCTGCACTTGGGCTAGAAAACACTTTGATGTTTCATTATTGTCTTCAGGCTTGTGCCCATTGCTGTCTGGTCCCACTCGTGCTCTTGCCAAGATCTGATTCTAACTTGGTTGCCACCCCTGACTCAAACAAGCCCTAACTGTGCACTGTGGTTGGAAGTGAAGGCCTGGCCCCCATCATTGTACAACCCCCCCAGCCCTCTACCACTGTGCAAAACAAGTTAAAGATGCTGACAGATCAGAATGGCTGTGTGTCAGCTGCAAATGGTTCTGCACGTTCCAAACAAGGAATCATGCCTTCCGGCATGGCGGCAACAAACTGTAAGCATTTTGAGTTCAACCCAACCACTCCATCCCAACTCTGCTGCACTCCCACATTTCTTCTGGAGCAGTTATTTGTAAGCCTGCAGAGAAGGAGAATAGTCCTCTACTCTTTTGTTTTGGCTTTTTTTAGCCAGATCCATTTCTGTGCCTGTTCCACACATGGTCCCGCAAGCAGATGAAGGAGCAGACCTCAGGAGGCAATGAGCTCTTATGAACTCCTGGCTAACAGTAAAGTAGGCAGGAACTGCTAACACCAGTCCAGCCATTAGAAAACATATATTAGTTTGTAGCTGTCCCATTTCCCGTTGCATTCATGCTGAAAGGCATTTCCTTTATCTTTTGAACTTTCAGAGAAGGGAAGAGGAGCTAAGCTCACAGTGATTCTCCTTTCATGGGCAGGATACAACTGGCTGGTTTCGGAGACAGTGAATGAAGATGATTAATTATCACTCATTTTTTCACTGCGTCAGATTAACAAGGGACATGCCTGTCATGCCGACAGTCTCCCTGCTCAACCCCATGTATACACAGCTTGAGTGGTGTGATTCAGTCTCACACGCCACCTTCTGAAGGGAAGAGACAGAGCTGTGAGTCAGTAGGACACGGCTCCAAGTGTCCTTAATGCAGTAGTGTCAGCCTTATCAAGCAGCACTGAAATATTTATTAAACACAAACACAGAAGCGATTGTGCCTTCCTAATTTGGCAATGCTTTCTGAAGAGTTAGAAGGCACAGCACAGATCAGCTTAATTAAAATGTTTCATTTCAGAAGCTAATGATCCTCATCTGGCTACAAGGAACTCAATGAAGAAAACAGAAAAAAATGAACGAACTATGACATTATAATGAACTGTGGGACATACTAATAAGTGTGAATTTCCTTTTGTGATGCCCAGTTCCCCTTTGTGTACGTACCAGCCAGGAACCACATCGCAGATAAAACAGATGGTAGCTACACCAAGGATATCTGGGACCCTTTGCTGGGCTAATGGCCCAGCAAGCATTAAAGCCCCATTAGTGACTACAATGGAAATGAATAATGACTGTAATAAATAATGAACACTTGGTCCTTAGATAAGATGCATTATATTTCCCATTGTACATGCCAGTAGTTAAGAGTATTTATAAGCTACAGTCACAAATGACTGGCTTGTGCTAAATGTAGCTTGGAGTAGGCAGACAAAATTTTCTTGGAAGTCTCTGGGCCAAACTCAGCAGCGACGTCAGCGATACTTTCAGCAGTACCATTTGTCCCCCATCTGCAGGAGCAATATGCAGTTCATTGCTTAGAGGATTTGAAGGAAATGGCTACAAATGTGGTCATAAAGTTTTGCTCTGTGTCGCTGCTCTTTGAACACCAAGGTGCCTTGGGGCAGTCTGTAGGAAACTAGGAGGGGAACCAGGGGAGGTCTTGGGGAGGAAGCTTTTTCCAAAATCTGAACAGCCACCAGCTTCCTTGGGTGGGGAAGGGTCAGGCACCTGGGGCAGGAATCAGAGGGCTGATGCTCTTTTCCCTTGGACAGCCTAAATGTGAAGGAAGATCCCACCCACCACGTAGCGCTCCTCCTGCCTGCCCTCTCCAGGGAATGTGTGACCACCGCTGGCACGTGGGAGAAGCCACCCTATGGAGTACTACTGTGGGCAGTGGTGGGCAGGAGATACAGACATTTACTCCCTCAGGTGCTCAAGGGCTTGAGCAGTCCCACTCTGGGGTCGCACTTAAATCGCTGGTCATTCAGTGGCACTTCAGGACTTGTAAATCCAGAATAAACAAGAGCAAGTGGTTTCTTAAACCAGCCAGTCAGTGACATCCCATCCTGTCAAGGGAAGGAGTCGGGCAGCACTGCCAGCCCTTGGAAAGTGCCTAGCTCTTCTGTTTTCACTTGACAGAGTCCAAAACAACTTGGTGGATTTCATTTTCTGGGCTCCCAGGGTTCACTTTTCACCCATGCACAAAGGAGGAAATACGTTACTAATACACCAGAAAGCTGGAAACGTTAAAAAAAAAAAAAAAAGAAAACAAACAAACAAAGGTTTCTGCCCGCTAGCTGCAGGGGAGTGGATATCAACCTGCGGTTTTATTCATCGCAGACTCCTATATGATTTCCAGGAGGGTGCATAAGCCCAGAAGATAGATGTAAGCCAACTGCTAATGGTAGCTCTCCTGTTTAGTTTTAACGTACCCCTTGAAGTACTCCACAGCTCCCCAGGGAACTCTGACCATGGGCTAAAAATTACTTCTCTAGCACTGTAGCCATAAGAAGGGAGACAACCTCACTTGAGAGGCCACTTTCACAGCCGCTGAAGCCATGGAGAGCTGCGTCAGGGGCCCAGAGGGGACACAGCAATGACCTGGTTTTCATTGCTTAGGGACAGTGAGGCTGGCCGGTACCTTGTGTTATGCTGCTATATGTTATAGATGCTCGGCTAGTACAAATCAGTGTGTAGCGTCAAGACAATTTGGGCCCTACAGTCCATTTATTTAGCTGTTAAAGGCACTGCTGATGCTTTTGGTAAGCAGAGTTTTCACACAGAATTGGAGGCTTTCAGCAGACAGCAGCGCAGTTCCTGCGAGGACTTACACCTCTGAAGAAACCCTCTTGGTAAACAGGAAAATGGAGAAGGTCTGTTTGATTAGTGGCTGCAACAACATTCATTTCTAGCAAAGCCTAGAAGAGGGGCTACTCCATCTCAGGCAACATTTGCTCTATTGGCATAACCCTTGTAAACCTGGTACAGTGAATAAAATGTGAACAGGCATCTATTAAAAGGTCAGGCTGCAAAACCCACAAGCAACAGGGGGTGTAATTATCTGGAGAATAAGTGCAAGGCTTTCCTGAAAGCCAATTTCTTTTCTTTGTACCCCGGTCCTCCTTGCAGGTATGCACTTGCTCTCTACCAAAAATATGTGGCCATCACACTCAGCAGGCGAGACAAAGAAGTGGATGAGTTATAAGTAAAGCTGGACAAAACATGAAGACAAACAGAAGCAGCAAAAGCTTCTTAAAGCTCAATAATTATCTTAAATGCCAACAAAGAGTATGAAGGAAAGCAGGCATATTTCTTATGAGCAACTGTTAACGGGGAGATGAGGCAGCTGAGATGGGATATGAAAGAGTCTGCAGATGACAATGCCTAAAGGAAACAGCATCATGACATTTCTTCAGGCTCCCAAAGTCATTCAAAAGGTTAGACTGAATTTCTTTCATCAGACATTATACTAAGTAGAATCCCTACAAGTAAAATCACATCACTGTATGACTGACCTTTCCTCTGATAAGGATTTAAAATATGTATTTTTAATCAGTCAGAAGGCATTATGCTTATGAAAGAAAAATCAGCTTTTGATACAAAATTATTCACATGGGCAATATGGTTTTAGGGCAGGCCAGACTCACCAGAAAGTATACTTTCCATGACTTAAATTGAGCAAAATACACAAGCACAGATTTTGTTTTCCAGAATAATTCTGTTTTCTAAAGGAAAAGCAATTAGAATGTAATCCATTTATCTTTGTATTCTCATTAATGTCTTTGGTTCTTTCAAAAAAAATCAATAATCAATTTCTTCAAAAGAACTAATTTTTCAAGACAAAAGAGTTGTGAGTGTATAAAAGCATCCCCTAAGAAATCCAAACCTGCCAAGCTCTGTTTTATTTTGTATTTCTCTAAGTCAAAAATGTCTGCAGTGAATATTATCAAATTCAGTTTCTGTGAGAGATCCTCTGAGCCAGGTTTCAGCTCAGAAGAAATTTTTTTTCCTGTAAGGAGAGTGAGGGAGTCAGTGAGAACAGAGCATGATAATGGCCCAGTCTTCTGAAGTTTAGGTATAATATTTCCAGTAGGCACCACCGTAAGGCACTTCACTGAGGGATTCGGTGGACACGTTGGTAACCATGAGAACAAAGCTCAGGGGCTTTTCGTGGAAACTTGAGGTGTAGCAACCCTAACATGAAATATACATCAGCCATGAAATCGGGTCATTATACAGCATCTCTCCGACGGCTTTTCATGAAAATTCATGGCCGTTTCGGAGCAAGCCTGGGTTTCAGAAGGGCAGAGCTGCCGTACGTGAGCAATCCCAGCTGGAATTTCAAGGACAGAGAGGCAAGGTGCTGGCTTGGCCCCAGGGAGGACGGGGGTAGAGAGTGGTCCCTGCCGCTGGCGCTGCAGACACTGGGGACAAGCCCCGAGCGGGTGGACATTGCTTCTCCAGCCTCCAGCCGCTGCTCGCCTGCCCCTGTCCCACGGGGCCGTGGGACGGGTGGTGGCGGAAAAATGTTGCTGCGACGAGCCTGATAACAAGGATCACCCTGGGGACTGACCAGACCCGCTCCCGGCACGCCAGCAGGCCTTTCATAGCCGTGTGAGATGCACAGAGCGTTACCTTTAAAAACGAAACTGCGATAGGGGTCACCCCCCTTGTTCTCCATCCCCTGACTGCAGGATTTCTCCTCCAGACTAATTCTGCTCAAAGTGAAGCATGGGTGAGACTCAGTTTCAAGCAAGCAGGTGCTTTTTCTGTGAGTGCTCTGTACAAGTTACCCTGTCAAGAAAATGTTCCGATTCAAGATCGAAACTCTCAGTATCCGGTAATGCCAAAATTGTGGCTAATGCACCAGCACCCGCAAAAGATGACGCAACGTTTAAGAGGGTGAGGAAAGCTAAGTTATTACTGCTAATAACACATTTGCATTTCCTGGACCCCTTTCATCTGTCTACAGAAATGCACCGCAGCCCCGGGTGATACAGTCAGCCTTGGGTCTAAGAAGTCAGTGAGGGACCACGGGGAGAATAAAGTACAGGCTGGAAATTCAGAACAGTTTGGGTCTGATTTTTCTCACCTGGCATAACCCATCTACAAGTCAGTCTCTGCCTCTTGGCAATGACGGAGAGAGAGGCACTTCCAGTTATCCCCTCCTAAAAAAGGTGAGAGAATCAGCTCTCTGAGAGGTGCCCATCTCTGCTCGGCTGGAGAGGAGGCTTAGACATTTACCTCGGAGTGGACGGTGTTTCAGTAGCTACGCTTACGTGAGAGGAAACCAGGAGATGGTGGCCTCGGAGAGCTGTCAAGGCTGTGATTTTTAGATGCCTTGTTCAAAAATGCTCCAGTGAAGAATATGGGACTTAGAAATCTTGGAGAAAATAGACTCAGCTGGGCTCAGCCCTGTGTCACAAAGCAGCCGGGGTGGTCTCAAGCTGCAAAGACGCTGTGCAAGAAGTCTCTGCCCTCCAAAAGTACACGGCCAAATAAAAGAGGGACTGGAGATAGGTGAGCAACCAGCAAGTATTCTCTCTGCCTCATTTAATCAAGATAGCAAGATTTGCTCTGGGCTGAAATGAAATCAATTTTCTGATGAAAAAAATTTTGAATTAAATTTCTATTAAACATTTCACCAGTGTCTGATTTCCACAGAGATTTTAATTTAGCGTTGCAAAACCATATGAAGAAGTACGCTGTTCTTTCAGATGACAACTAAGGTATTTTGATTCAGAAATGCTGTTACGGTGTTGTACACAGCCTGGTTTCCTCACATTCCTGTGCTTCAGTATCAGCGAAGCCACCAGCCAGAAAACCAGGTGCCGCAACCAGGTGAGCCCCATGACACCCCCATGGAGACACAATGATCCATCCCAGCAGACACAGTCACACCACAGAGCCAAAGTGGGAGTGAGACATCTAAACTACATTGCTCACTAGCTAGCACCTCAGATCTGAAGTATTTCAAGTTTTTTCTCCAAACCACAAGCGTTTTCTTTTTGCACACCTCCCATTCACTTTCTTTGAAAAATGTCATAGGAAAATACCTGTTTGCTAGCAAGGTCTAATCTGTACCCAGGGCAGGTCTCAATCTCATGACAAATGTGAAGATGGGAACCCGTCCCAGTCTTCCACTGGACACAGCCTCCAGAGCACTTTGTGCCTCCAGTTTCAGTTGTCAGCAGGAGCTGGGAATGGCCAGCACCAACAGGGCTCAGGTCCCTCTAGGCCAACAAAGGTCTCGTTAATTGAACGGTTAACTAAGGATGGAGTACTGGTGGAGGTGAAGAGAGCTGGAAGTTCATCTGTTGCACTGCTGGTGCTCTAGGAGAGCTCGACCACAAGCAAATTCACCCGCAACCACCCGAAAGCAGAGCTCTGTGCTGGGCATGCGTAGGCCTATCAGTTTCATCCTCGCTTTGCTATAGCTAAAATGCAGCTTCCATGATGCAGTTGTAAGGGGATTATGGGAAAATCACATGGCCAGATTCTAGGTAAGGTGCTAAAAATACCATCCTGCAACTTCTTCATAGCAGCTTTAACACTGTGGCTAGAAAAAGTCTATAAACAAACTCCTCTGAGGAACTAACATAGACATTTTCTTTTGGACCTCAGCTGGGAGAGTGAACCACTCATGAATTTTATGTCCTTTTTCATTTTCTTTCTTCTGAGAACTTAAGTTTTTTGCCCAGATAGTGAGAGCTCTTTGGCATCAAAAACAGAAATAATTGTTTGAAGAAAAACAGATTCTTTAAAAAAAAACTGGACTAAAGGTACTATTGAGGTTTAAAAACAATTTGAAGACAGAGGTAAAGGTGCCAAAAAAGAATTCTAATGTTCTACAAAAGGCATCTGTTCCAGTCTCTGGAGTGGCACCATTCACTTCCAAACTAAATGCAAGTGGACATGAAGTTTTGAAAAGTGAAAGGAAGAAAAAAGAACAAAGAGTGCTTATGTAGTGTGAAAACGATCTGTAGCCTGAAGGTAAAACTCAGAAAAATGCCTACGTTTCCATTTTAAGATTTTTTACAAGATGGCCATCTTCCAACCTGTACGCACATTTTTTTGGCACAGGGACAAGCCCTGAAAACTCTGTGGGGTCAGGACAGATGGGATGGAACTTTTCTGGTCAGTGGGTGGCCTTGCAGGTCAGGCAGCCCCCTCGTCCCGCAGGTCTCCTGTGCCTGGGGATGGCCCAGGTCATTTCATCACAGCACTGAAAAAGCAATCCTGCCCCTAAAGTCTCCCAACAGCTTCAGCTCACGTAATTTTTTGGACCGGGAACACCTCCCAAAGCCCAAACAGAGATTCAGATATCTTGGAATGTATCACTACAACTAGCTCAAGGAGCTGGTAGTTTTCAAAGGCTCATGGTTGTTAACTGCTATTGGCAACCAAATGGATTCAAGCACATAACTGCCATTTGCAATGGTTTGTCCAACACATGAAAACATCGGTCCTGATCTTCTGAGCTGGATTTCCCCAGCAGTGAAAGGAGCTAACTGTACATCCATCCCAGGGGTGCTGGTAAATCTACCCGTATTCAAAGGGTATACAGGGGGTTGAAGAGCAGTTGCCCTACAGGGGAAGGTAGATCTAAAATCTTGGGGCTGACTCTGGGTGATGCAGGTCTCCGGGTTGCTGTCTGAACCCAAGAGAAGCTTGATCCAGTCAGCAGCAGGAACTGAAACGGTGTGAGTGGTGCAAGCCCAGAGCTGTGCACGGGTGGGGAGGCAAGTGAGGCATGTCGTGCTGAGACCACGGCCAAGCAGGCAGGAACAGCGGGCTTGGAGGCAAGCCACAGAGAGCCAGAGAGGTGGTGGCAGGTGTCTGAGCTCTTTTTTGGGGCCTATGGTATCTGCATGGAGGAGAGAAAGGTTGGGGTGAAAGGATTAGCTTTGTCAGGGCTGCTGTGGTGGAGGTATGGTGGTGAGCCCAGTCAGGGCTGTCAGGCAAGGCTGGTAGGGTCAACTGTATGAGGTTTAATAA
>NW_010541669.1:0-399 GCF_000687285.1 Phaethon lepturus
GGGTTGCGTAGCTGTCGCCCGCTCACACCTGCACGGCCGCACAATAGCGGACGGCAGCATCCCGGCCCCGGTCTGGCACTTTCCCAAGTGAAAATGCTAAATTCTAAGGGGGCGGAGACGTTAGAAATTCAGTAAGACCCAGGAATTTTTGCAACTTAGAAGCAGCTCTGTGAACGTAGAGAGCAAGACTTGCAGATCGTTACCAGGTGAAAAAACATTGGGGTAAAATATGTGAACATATGCGAGTAATCTCTTGAGAATGACATTGAGTCTTTTGGAAAACAAATCGTGGGATAAAAGGTGTCTGCAACTTTATTTTTTTTAGTTATGTCTTGTTAATGGGCCCGTTTCCCACGAAGCCCTGTGTTGAAGGGCTAGCGCTAACCTGGGTCAAGTTAT
>NW_010541669.1:416-674 GCF_000687285.1 Phaethon lepturus
CCGGGGTTCAATTTATTTGTCTTAGGCTTCCCCCCCCAGCCGTTAAAGTAGAGCAGAGCGTTGTTAGCGCAGGGCAATGATTTCCACGTAGCTGACTTTAATCCCCTACAACACATCTGAAAACACTTTTCCCGTCCTTGAGCCGTAAATTAAACCACTCGGAACATTTGAGCGCGCTCTCTCAGCCGTTACGTTAGAAAAGCCTGTTGCTGCGGCCTGAACACAAAGCTCTGACTGTTGGTAGCACCAACCGGCTGC
>NW_010541670.1:0-354 GCF_000687285.1 Phaethon lepturus
ACGTCTCCACACCGCTTGGACGCGCCGTTCAACGGCTCCTCGGCGGTGCCCGGGAAGCCGGGAGCCAAATCCCTGGGGCTTAGTGCTATAAAGCTCCCCGGTCCGGCACTGATGGGAGTCGGGAACTTGCAGCCAGGGCGTTTGCGTGCCGATGAGAACAAACCGCGGCCGACGAGGCTGCGAAGGGGTCTGGAACGGCGTGCGATCTTATCGCTGCTTTATCTCTATCCGGGCTTGATCCCGGCAGAAAGCAGGGCCACGTGGCAGTAATTGTGTTAGGAAAACAAACTAATCTCCGAAGGGACAGGGAACAGCTGCTGGGCTATCGGGGGAAATGGATGTGGGCTTGCCCGC
>NW_010541670.1:385-3474 GCF_000687285.1 Phaethon lepturus
AGCACGGGGCTGCGCGGCTGCCAGCGCCCGGCAGGGCGTGGAGGGGGCAGAAAAAGACAATAAAAATAAGTTTGGGCTGCCAGGCGGGGCTGAAGGAGCGTTTGTCGTGGTGTGACCTGCCCAACGTTACCTGTCCCGCTTTGCCAAGAAGCCCTTCGCTTGCCAGAAGGTTTGTGAAACGCGGTCTGGCAGATCGGGCGTAGGAGTGGGGAGAGCTGGGCTTAATGTACCGGCTCAGCAAGAGCCAGGTTTACCCTCGGCAGGTCGCTTATCACCATCTGCTCTGTCTCCTCTGTGCTCTTCATCTGGTTAGGCAGTGGGCTCGCAGAGCTGCCTCTTAATGTGCTTCATACAAGTCTTGCTTTGTGCCCCACGCACCCCAAAACCTGCCGCTGCCTGCAGCGAGGCCATGGGTTGCTTGCCCACCCCAGGGTCGGACTTGCCCTCCCTCCCTCCCCTGCTCCCGGCTCTTCAGCCTAGTCTGGTGGCTCCAGACAGGGTCTCGCTGGCAAGGCACCACCGTGGGTGGAGGGGCTGGACCCCAAAGGTGTGCAGGGGAGATGTAAGAGGCTCTTGGAGATGTCTGTGGAGATGGGGCTGCAGCAGGAGGAGCCTTTGCAAGGGAGGGGAAACGTGCAGTGGTCAAAACCAACCCCGGCTGCTTTTGCGCTGGTTATCTCCTGCAAAGCCAGCGGCAAGAGATGAATTACAACGATCCCGCAACGGTCGTGCTTGGCCCTCCCCACAGCTCTCCTCTGCGCCAGGGTCTCCAGCCCCGGAGCTCAGGCTCTGCTGTGCAGTAAAACTCTACCACGAGATGGGTGTCCCCTCTGAATCCTGAGCGTGAGCATCTCTGGGGTGGTGGAAGGCGGGGGGAAGCAAACGGCAGAGGCAGGTCAGCCCCACAGGTTACGCGTGAGCCCCCCATCCCTGAGAAGCCAACTCAAGCCCCGGGCTTTGAATAACCCCAAACTTGGGGAAGGTTGAAATCCAGCTCTGAAGTGTCTGGCTCCAACCCAACACAAACATTATTGTTGTTTCTGGATTATGTAGTTTAACAGGAAAGAAAATCCTATCATTAAGTAACGCCAACAAGATACACACTTGTGTCTTGTATTTAGTCTGTCCTATGAACTCTGCTAAGGCTCCAATCAAGATGGACTAAAAAAAAGCCCAGAATTATGCAGCTCCCAAAAGTTTTCCTGAAAGTAAATTTTTGCCGTGTTCCTCCCCAGCAGTTAATTAAGACTTCTATTAAATGGTGACAGGCGGTTGATAACGTTATATATTGCAGCAGGCTCTGTTCGTGGTGTTATAATTATGGCAGTAAAACAGTTTCCATTATAGCCCTTCTCGTAAGCTAATAACTTTTGAAAGCATTCACTTTTCAGGTTGAAATTTTTGCATGCCTGGCCCTTACCCAGTGGGGAATTTTTTTGGAAACTCTGAGCAAAATCCATCTAGTCCTTTCTGAGTTATGGAATAGAGGGGGAGAAAAAATGAACATTTTTTTTTCAGTGGGAATAAAGGTGGGGAAAAAAGGTAATGACATAATTTTTCTAAACAGATGGATAGCAAAAGCATGTGATACTTGATGCTTGCTTTGGAAATCGATAGGGTAGGCTTTGCAGAGTGCCTGGGGCATGTCCCATCCCCCCCAAAATCTGATCTCTGACTTAAAAGCCTTGATGAAGCCGATGGCAGGGCCTCAAGAGACTCTGGTTGTCACCCATAAGAAGTGACTCTTGGTTGCAGGTTAAAAATAGAGGTGGGTAATTAATAACTCTTGCCTTCTGGCAGCATTTTTGAGGTACTGACAGTATTTCTCATATCTCGTGGGGATGAAGAGTCAGTCCTGAAAAACTTTGTGAACTAAAAAACCAAAGAGTAAGATCTTTTTAGGTCAATGAAAATATTTTTCTTTGATAATTTCAAGCTTCCTGTTTTGATAGGTTTTTTCCTACAAGCAGCCTAATTCTGAAGAGAAAAGACCTTTTCAACTAAAACCCTGGGATGTGTCACTGAAGGAAATGTAAAAGCCAAACATTTGGACAATTTGGAAATGCGTGTCAGTTGTTTTTTTCAAGTTGAAACAACTGTTCAAGCCACCCTTGCCTGCGAAAAGTTAAATGGGCATTTTCTCACCAGCCCCTTGCCCCTTCCCAAGGGGAGGGGGAGTTTGCACTGGGATTTTCCCAGCTGGCCCATGTTAGATGGTGGATAAGCTGCAGTGATGGGGCAAATGAGATGGAATGGCATTGGGAGGAGCAACTTGAACCACTCTGAGGCTTCACTGGAATCTTGATTTTTTTATTTTATTTTATTTGTTTAAAATTTTATTTTATTTTATTTGGCTCTGAGTTTCATCCTCCTTCCCAGGCACCACCATCAGGGTCCCTCAGGGGGGACTTCAAAGGCACGTGGGTCCCCTGAAGATGTTGAGGATATAGATGAACCCCTACTGCAACGTTCAAAAGCATCTAGGATGATTAACAGGCTAGCTCCTGACGGGGCCTTTAACCACGCTGGAAAGTGGGATTTAGGCTCTTAAATTGTTTCCGTGCTTTTGAAAAATGCTTGAAAAGCTCCTCGTTGGGGCTGGTCCTTCTCAGTCGGTGGCAGCGGTCAAGGAAGGACACGCAGGAGCGGGCTCAGACAGGAGTACGGCTGGAGAGCGATGCTTTTGCAGCATCACTTGGTGCCCTGGGCTGTTTTTCAGACCGAGCTAAAAGAAAAGGTGTCCTGGAGAAGGATGTGGAGGATGAACGGAGCTACAGACCTGCCCAAGAGGAAGGGCTGAGCCCTGAGGGATGGCAAATGCATTTTGGCAATGCTAATGAGTGACAGGGCAGAGGTAAATTGGCCACTCTCAACCCCCTTCTTTTCAGAAGCGGATCAAGGGGATATTTAGTATTAAACACAGCAGTTACGCTTTTTTCCTTTCCTCCTCTGCAAAAGAGGGCATCGACTGCTAAACTTGGTCACACGCTTATCCCCGGCTTCACGCTCCCCAGGGTCGGCTGCGGGGAGGTTCCAAAGACCGCTTGGCTTTTCTGCAGCTCCTCTCCTAACCCGCCGCAGAAGAGACG
>NW_010541670.1:3505-5210 GCF_000687285.1 Phaethon lepturus
GATTTAGGACCGTCGGCGTGCCAGCCGGCGGGGAGCCAGCTGGCTGTCCCCCCCACCGTGTCCCTGCGGGGGGACCGGTGCCCTCCCCGACGCGCCGTGCGCAGCCCCTGGCTGCTTTCTTTGGCGTGGCGGGAGCGCGCTTGGCTCTGGCGAAGAGCCGTGTCTTCACACTGATGTAATCGAAATCCAAACGCCGCCGAAGGAAGCTTATCTCCAAACATGCCCAGCTCTGGAGCCGGCACCCCCCGCGCAAGCCCGCTGCCCCAGGCAGCACCGGGAGGGTTGCGTGGATGTTGTTGAATAAGTTGGCTCAAAACGATGGCTTGTAGGCACGCTGCTGGGACCTGAAACGGAGATTAGGGCTGGAAAAGTCTGCCTTGGCTGTCAGACCCAAGGGTCTTCACTGACCTAGACCCTTTGTCTTTAGGTTTTGCTCCCTGGGGTTTTCTTAGAGGGCTGCCCTGTCAAGGGAGGGGGCAGCAAGAGGGATGTGTGCCCCAAGTGCTACCCAAATACCCTCTCTGGGGTGGCTCCTGCAACTCCAAGGAGTCCCAAAGACAGAGGCAATGGGAATTTTGGTCTGGGTAGCAGACCTAATGTGTGTCCTTGCTAAGGACCGGAGCTGGGGCTGGGTATAGGCTGCTAGGTAGGATTCAGGCCAAATGCACATATAACAGAAGACAAGAGAAAAAGCTCCATCAATTAAATTAAAAAAAAAAAAAAAAATCCTCAGAAGTGTCTGAAACTATCGGGCAAAATGGGATGAGCAAAGAGGGATCAGCAGGTGGGAAATTACACCAGAGCTGCTCTTGCTGAAGAAGAGGTTTAGTCCATGGAGTGAAATTTTGAAAAGACTTGTGAACACCGCAAGCACATTGGGTAAAAAATACTGCAGGCATGGAACGGTGGGAAGGAGCTGCAAAAGGAAGAATGTCAGAAATGTTACATTAGGTTCACAGTTTTCTGGTATCCATCCGCAGGCAGCAGCAGCTCCTTGGGGATGGAGCAGATGGGATGGAGCGTGTATGCTGTCATCTCTAGAGCCAAGGGTTGCACCTGGCCTGTAACTTTCCGATAGTTCCCAACAGATCAGCCTTCCGCAAGCGTGAATCCATTCCTCCTTCATCCCTCCACGCCCTCCTCTGGCGTCAGATACAATGGGACCCCACGGCTGTAGGAAGCCGTCTGTGGTCTTTGTGCTGCTGGCAGTGGCATGGTGCTAATTTTCAGCTTCTTACTCCAAATTCCCAACAGAAGTGGAGGAAACTTTAGCCAGTGCTGTTCTTGGTGGGTCCATGTCACCAGTCTTGGAGTCCTCAGAGGGGGTTTGTTGCCGGGTGCTTCCCCCCGCCGTGGATCGGGGCGTGGGGAGCCGGGCTGCTTGCGAAGAGCTCGCCGGTCGTCCCTCGAGTACGTGCTGGTGCTGCACCGTGCGGCTGGGTTCGGACTCGCCAGCTAACCTGCTCCCAATTGTTTTTCCAGACTGCAGCAATAATCGAATGTGCAGAGGTGGTGGGACACAGGTCTGTGCCTGAGCCCCGCTCGCCTCCAGTACCCTGGCGTGCTTTTGGGGGAGGGAAGATGGGGGGGGGGGGGGCTTTTATCCCCTTTTAAAAAGCAGGAACATGGGATGTGCATTAGGCTTTCTTCTCCGGAGAGTATTTCTGCGTTTCGCCTCTCGCAGCCGTCCCTCGACGTGCGCACA
>NW_010541670.1:5385-5594 GCF_000687285.1 Phaethon lepturus
TCCCCCCACCCTCCCATTCCTGCAAGTATTTTTAAATGTTAATGGCTTCCACGCCGCGACAGCCCGCGGGGGGCTGCCAAGCCGGGCTCCAGGGGCGTCTGGCAAATTAGTGGTTCAGGTATCCCCGGCGCCTCGTCGGGGCTGTGCTAACCTCGCCGTGCCCCGCGTTCTCCCCGATGGCTTTCCAAGGACGGAAAAGCTGAGCCGGT
>NW_010541670.1:5744-16982 GCF_000687285.1 Phaethon lepturus
AGCTGTTTTCTCCTAGAACTGTCAGGGCTGGTGTTTGATGACCTAGAAAAGCATAGTTAAAGACGCTGCAGGGGCTGAGTAGCCCCTTAGGCTTGGCTTTGCCACAAAACCAGCGGTTGGTGGGTGTGTGCAAGAGTGAGTTGGGTTTTTGGCTGGTGTGGGATGCAGTTTTTCATCTCTTTCTCAATGTCTTCCTTGCAGGTGGCTCCCACCTCCATTGTTCAGCCTGAGCCCTGGCCATGGTGCAGATGGGGCCACCAGGCTGCCGGAGGTCACCGGTCCACACCGGGATGGACCGGGAGCCGCACAACAGCGTGGCCAGGACTCAGCACTACAAACCAAAATCAAGTTGGCTTTGGCCGTGCGCGGATGGGTGAGTGCACAAGTGAAAATCTTCCTCTGTCC
Source organism: Phaethon lepturus (assembly GCF_000687285.1). NCBI lineage: Eukaryota > Metazoa > Chordata > Aves > Phaethontiformes > Phaethontidae > Phaethon > Phaethon lepturus. The sequence goes on from NW_010541670.1 coordinate 6,150, forward strand.
ATACGAGCAACAAATCTATTTCTGCTGAGTAAAACACAATCTTGAGGCTGTACACGCACGTGCTTCAATGGAGGAGCTCCCCGTTGCACCCCGGGGTGTAAACGTGGTTAAAAGCTGCTGCAGGCAGGAGCTGCCACCTCTGTATGCTCCTGTACAGGCCCAGCTCTGCCCCGCGCTGTGGATGTTTCTCCTCCCATCTCAAACGGCAGAGCCACGTCCCACCTCTCTGGCTCCACCACTGAACCCCACGTGGTTCGTGCCAGGTTTGGTGCCCACCACCCCCACTGCGAAGAGTCGGGTTTGGGCAGGAGACCGCAAATGCCACCCCTCGCCCAAGCTCGCTGAAGCAAGCAAAGGCCATTTCTGCTAGAAGATCCATTCTCATCTAATTGAAACAAGAGGAGCCCATTTGTTTCAGCACCAGGACTCTACAAAGGAAGCCTGGACTCCTTTTTTTCCCCTCCGCTATAATGGCAGAAATGTATTTTTTCACTCCTCTCTCACATTGTAAAGATTGAAGCATTTTTGCTCAAATTTAGGCCAAAAAAAAACCCCCAACCACAGAAAAAGTCCTGTCTGGATGAAGACCAGACCTTGCAAAGTTTCCACAGAGGGTGGTGAACCTCTCTCCCCAGCAGTGGGCTTATCTAAGATCATCTCTTCAAGGAGTGCGCCAAGATTTCCATACCGGAAAAGGACCCTTCGCAGAGGGTTTTGCACAGGAAAGGATGGCACGAGCCATTGCACGGTGAATTTGGCTAAGAGGAGGAAGCAGACGAGGTCCCAGGGGAAGGAGAATAGCTATGTTTCCAGCCTGGAGTTGAATGGAGATGAAGCAATGATTGCGGAGAGGTTCAGAGAAACAACCAGATGTGCACACAACAGCCAGGACTGAGGAAGGGAGAGAAAATGGGTTTGCACAATCCAAGGGCAGGAGTTGGCTCTGGCTTACAAAGACGTGCTCTGATGGGCAGCAACAACAGCCTCTGCAGAGGGGCCTGACTGAGTGAACTGGGCAACATGCTGGGCTGGATGAGGGCAAGGGGCATTTTCAGAGACACCCCTTGCCCCCCCAAGGCTTGTGCCTCTTGCAGCAGTGACAGTGACCCTCAAAAGACAAAGTCAGCTCCACCCTCGGTATCCTTGTCCTGGCCGTGGACCTTGGAAAATAAATGTAACCTTGGAGGAAAGGTTAAGATACAGAGGTAGCAGAAGAAAAATGGTCTGAGCTCATGAAAGCCCCCCTCTCTGTCTCTGGGGGGAAAGAGAAGGGGAAAGAGATTGTGGTTATATTTTTACAAAGGATTTGTAGGGACTGTTTCTAGAAAGCAGGAAAATTTGAGTGCCAATCCCCGTCCCCTTCATCAAGGAGGGAAGGCAGGACACTGAATTTGCCATTAAAATGGTAATAATAATAATAATAATAATAATAATAATAATAATAATAATAAAACCCATAGCCCCTACATTACCCTATTTAAGAATAAAATAAGAAATTAAGAGGTAGCTGCCATTTCACATGTGGTCTGGTTTAAATCCTGGGAGCAACGTGGCCCCCAAGATCTAACCTGTCGGAGCAGATCCTCGCTGTGTTCAAAGGCAATGGCGAACCCTTGAATTTGCTTTCAAACTTGGGCTGGGCTTGCTAAGGTTTTTGAAGCCCTGAGCAAGAGGAAGATCTCTTTTTCAGAACCAAGCAGTCTGTGGGAAAAATATTGGTAGATTTGCATGAAGGGAACAGTTTGGGATGTGAGGCAAGTCTCTCCAGATGCTTGCTGGATTGTTTTGTGGCTTATGCAAAAAGTCTGCAATCTTTGGGGCTTTATATAAAACCTGGAGGACAAAGGTCCTCTCTGTAAGCGCAGACACAGTCAGATTCCCCCAAATGAGGGAGATTTCTAACAGTTGATCTTCATTTAACACTCCCAAGCCAGATGAAAAATTGCAGACTGAATCCGACCATGTGTACTTAAGAGGGTTTTTTAGTTGCTGGTGCACAGGTGTTGCCACAGGGAGGATGCAGACATACCCTGATATATGCTGGCTAAATAATCCTGCTTTTCTGAGCTGGACAGTCTGTACTGGATTAAAAGGTAATGCTGGCTTCTTCTCAAAACTCAGGATATCTGTTTGTCCTCTTCAGTTTATCTTCAGTTTCTCTGTTTGTGAGTGCATTGCTACACTGAGCACGTGGACAGGGATTGCAGAGCCTTTTCTCCTGCTAGGAGAGGAATCTGGAAACAATTACAAGCTGCTCATGCTTAATCACTCGGGTAAATCTTAAATGCCTGTCTTAATATTTTGCAGGACTGAAGATGGCATCTGAACTTCGGCGGTGCGCAGGTTATACGGCGGAGCACACAGACTTCGACGGTTTTGCTCTGTGCATGTTTCAGGGGTGGCTGGTCCTGGCGGCCCCACAGCTCCTCGGAAATCCAGGTACAATTTCAAAGAAAAACTAAAATGCAAAGGAAAAATAATACCCCAAGTGTTTGCCTGATATTTGTGCAAATTGTCGGCTCAGTCATGCTCTTATGAACCTCTGCTGAAAAAAAAAAACCTGACCATTTGTACCTCGTACTGAACTGGAAGAGAGTATTAAATTAGTTTAAAACAAAAAAATGAAGTCCCTTGTGAAAATGAAGGCAACCAAAATAACTCACAAATCTGGGCTGAAGTCAGTCAATGACAAGACAAAACAATAGAAGTCCTTCTTTCCTTCCTTAAATATTGAAATGTTTCACTTCAGCATTTTCAGGCTGAAGTGGTTTGCTTTATTGAAGATCATTTAGTTTGAAGCCTTCTTTTTTTTTTTTTCATTTTCAAATGAAAATTACCTAAATCTAAAAGCAAGAGTTGTGCTTTTTAGTTTGACTTTATTTTTTAAAGATTAAATAGTCTCCAAGCAAATCAGAACATTTCGTTACTGGTCAAGCCAAACTTTTTTGGTTGACCCAAAATGAAACAAGTTTTTCTCATTATATTAAACATCTTTCCTCTTCAGCTCAGCTCCAAACCCAGAATTTTCCACCACTAGAAGAAACCAGTCATCCTTCTTTTCACCTTACTGCTGCAGCAGTAAAGGGTCTAATTTTGGTTGCCCTTGTTTTAATCACAGCTTGCTTTATTAACCTGTGCAGTTACTGCCAGCTGCGATCTGTGTGCTATCAGTGTTTGCAGCCAGGGTGTGGTACAGATCACTCTCCAACTATCTGGGATACCTCATCAAAGAGCTGCTAAGCCTCTCTGGCCATCAGCCTGCTCATTTACAGTCTTTATTGCTACGGCTCAAACCCTGCGAGTGACACCGACACTTGGAAATCTTCATTACTACATGGCCATGGTAAGCCTTGAGGGTGTCAGTTGGGTGTGCAGTCATGACAGTATTTAAAAACTAAAGAAAACACTTCCCTCCCCAAAGAAACTGCTGTCAAACAGCTTCTGCAAGAGCGCTGTGAAAGGCAGCTACTGACTGGGGGGGTGATTTTTTCCAAAGCCATGGAAGGAGGTTACCTGCTAAAGCCTTGGTGAGAACTAAGCATTCTGCGACCCGGCGATCCTTTGGAAACCTCCCAGATCCCACCTCGGAGAGTAACACTTCTTCACCAAGAACACCCATAAGCACATGGGGTTTTACATCCTTTTTGTGCTTGCTGCAGAGAGAAAGCATCAACATTTTGCGAACTTTATTGCAGGAAAGACGCAACGTTTCATCTTAACGCACGCTACAACTTGGAAGTCTTTACCTGTGGGGTGGCCACAGTGGCTGAGGCTGCGGCTAGAAGCAGGCGATCATCCCTCAGGGCTCGGTGTGTGCTCAGGAGCTGGCCAGGCGCAGGCACTCCCAACGTGGGGCACCACAGGTAGCGTTCGTTCAAGGCGATGCTGGGCTGCTCCATGCAAATTTGGACATGCTATATTAGAGGACCTGCTGGCGGTGCTGCGGACAACCTGGCTGGCCTGGGCTCCCCCAGCCTCTCACCACGGCTGCAGGGGGACAGCGAGGTCCTAACCCGGCACAGCTGTCTGTAGTAGCCTAAGTGTTTGCAGGACGAGGTGAAGCAAGCTAGCGCGTGTCCTGAAGAGCCTGCAGCTTGCTGGTCTCCAAATGGGTTCTTTTGCCACGGGAGACGCTTGGTTGTTCATCCTCAACGTTTGTGTTAGACACCTCCAGAGAACCTGAACAAGGAGGAGGTGGTTGTGCTCTGGACAAGACTCCATGGAGAAATGTCCAATGTTTTGCTACAAGGACACAGGAAAGGTGAGGGCACAGCTTGTTTTGCAAACACGCAAGGGGTGTCACGCGTCCTCCTTTGGAATGTGTCACCTGAGCTGGTGTCCCTTCAGCCGCCTGGGCTGAAAACGAGCCAAAACACGTGCTATGTCTTCAGCGCGCCAGTGGCAGGATTTCCAGGGTACCTTGTGAGGATGTGACAGGCTGGGAGCAGGGTCCCATGTCACTCCCTGAGGACCACCAGCAGAAGGGAGTTGTCTAATCCCAGACTGCTGACTTGCAGCGGCATTGAGCTGGGAGAGGTGAGAGGACAGCATCCTCCAGCACGTGGTTTGCGTAGCTGGAAGGAGATACATGAACTGGCCTTAGAAGATCTTGGACTCGGCTGTCACATTGGGCAATTGGGGATGTTTGGCACTTTATGGTAATAAAGTGATTTCCACATCATGTAATACTCCACTGCAAATACATATTACAAGCACTGCTGACTCTTGGGTTTGGCAACCCTCTGTCCTTCTGTCTTGCCATGAGAAGACGATTTCCCACACAGACTTCTGCAGAGGTGGCAGGAGCTACACATCTGGCTGGCACCAGAAGTGGTACAACTGGTGGTGCAGATGTGCATGCCCATGAGAAGGGTGATGAGGTGGTAACAGCAGTGGAAAAAGGTGGGAATGGTGTGGGAAGCATCAGATTCATGGGAACAAGGCTGGGAGAGGTGTCAGGAGATGGCCAGTTCTCAGCTGGCAGCCAGAAAATGCTGATGGGGATGCGGGTTATCTCGAATAGGCCAACAAAAATAATTTGGCAAAGCAAGGTCAAAAATGCTGTACAGCAGCCTGCACCCACGGGGTGTCTGGGTCCCCCCTCCTCTGGGGATCCACACACCTAAAATCATCAAAAATCCCATCTTCTTGTCCCAGGGCTGCATTGACCCTTCCTCTGCCTTGCCCAATAGATGTTTATTGTTAAAAATATCTGGGGATGGAGACTCTGGTGGCAAGTCAATCCCCTCCGTGTTTTGCCGCCCTGGCTCCTGGGAAGCCCCTTATCTCTAGCCTGGGTCTTGCTTTCCTCTTCACCTATCCACCATGGTCGCTGAAAACACATTGCTTCTGTCTCTTTACAGCTGTGTTTTATATATTTAAAGACTATTATCATGTCTTCTGCCCCACAATTCTCCCCCATCCAGACTAAACAACTGCAGTTCATTCACTTGAGCACGTAACAACAATAAGTTTGTCTGATGAAAATTCAATTTGTTTAGTGCAGCGGTTCTAATCACTCATGTTATGCCAAAGATAACAAACATTTAGCAAATTTCTCTTCAAAACTCTGGGATTATCAACTGTTTTGACAGTTAGATTATAATTTTTACACAAACGGTTAGAATTAAAGCAATTGCTTTCTAATTTTTCTATATAAATGTTTGAATTGCTACTTACATTAAGCAATACAATTAAAAGTATGAGAACTGTCATGAAATATTTAACTTTGCTTTTAAAAAGTATTCTTTTACAGATATATAAAAACTGTTTAGAAAGTATCTTTTTTAAAGTCATTAGCTGCAAAAATATTTCTTTAGCTACCTGATAATATATATAAATAATTGCACAATTCCACTTGTTCTACTCGGCTCTGGTTTTGCCATTCAAAAGTGGTAAATTTGTAATCTTCAGGATATTTCTGGTCAGGATAAACTTTATTTTATTTTACCATCTTTTTTCTTAAGGCGCTTTTATTTAGCCAGCTTTTAATCCTATTTAGATAGACAACTTTTTTTCATCCAAGCATTTTAAGATGAGTAATTACTAAGGAATGTTTTTGTCCGTATGGAAAATTTATCTTAGTCTCAGGGCAGAAAGACCCCCAAAATGTCAGTTAAATTTCTCTTTTAAAAAAAAAAAAAAAAAGGAAATGTCCATATTGCATGCTGAGCTTTCTTGCAGTTCAGATTTTATTTCCCGCAAGCTGAACTTATCTTAAGGAAATTGCCCAAAAGTTGAAACTTGAAAACATGGGGCCGGGGCCTTAAAAGCTGAGGTGTTTTGAGGCTCAGCTGCAAAGCAAACACATCCCTGCAACGAGAAGTGTTCTGGAAAAACGTGCTGCGCTCGCCACCCAGCTCCCCTCGAGACGCGGGTTTAGCCCTGGCACGGTGCGGAGCCCCGCTGCCCGTGGGACCACCTCGCCCCTGGCTGGGCTGCTGACAGCCCCGGGCACCTTCGGGAAGGAAAAAGCAGTGTCTGCAGGTCTGGCTGGGGAATTTGCAGCCTGCTGGGGTCCATGGCTACCGATTTCTGTAGCCCTGCAGTGTCTTCCTATCCCAAGCCCCTGGCTGCATAGGGACTTCTTCCTTTGGTCCAGCCCCACCGGTGCTGCAGACAGCCCTGCGGCACCCTGCAAGGAGGGGAGAGACAACTGCTGGGAGCCCTGCTAGGACATGCCCCCCTCTTCCCCTGGGATTTGCCAAGCGAGATTTGGACCTTTTAAAGTAAAATAGCTGTGGTTTCAAATCGTGGCCTTAGCCCAGGGGCCAGGAGATTACCCCTCAGGTCTCTGTGAGAGGTAACTCAGCAGAAGCAAGGTCACAGCCTTAAACTTGCCGCATGAGAGTCTGCCTCTTCACTAGAAAATGTGAAAAGACCCACAAATCAAAAGATGTTGAAAACCATTGGTTTATATTGTTTAAAAAGCAGGTTTCCAATGTAATTTTTTAAAACTCAGTAGCTCTTTAGATAAGTTGATTTTTGTTTCCCTCTAAGAAATTCTTACAAACCAAAAGACTGCCTTGGTCCCAGAACTGACAGTGCTGACTGAATCCCAGCTACCGGGCAGCTAAGGGGAACAGAAACTGGGGAGACAGAATAATGCTGTATTTTTTTAATTCCGTTTTCTCGCTTCAGAATGACAATAATTCATTTTACAGTGGAAACACTATTTCCATGAGATATACCTGTGTTTTTGCATCAGCCCATTGCAGAATGGATGGCAACTGCAGGACAATGCTAGGGCTGTGTTCTCGCAGTGTTACAGGGGTTTGAATTGCTGGTTTTTAATCCAGAATAAAGCAGCCAAGAGGCAGAGTAAAACACACAGCACCCACTATTAACCTCCTCCAGAACCGAGGTGCTGTAACACCGTGATATTATCTCCTTGCACTCAGAGCCCCATCCTGCCGTGGGCTGAGCTCCGGGTTCCCGATGCAGCTATGGCCTCGAGCGCCGGGTTAGTAGCACGCTGGTGCCAAGCCGGGCATCCTGGCACTTCCCTGGATCCTCCCAGTAAGGCCCAAGTAAAGAACAGGGCGTTAGCATGTGGCTGAGGCTTAAGACACGCTCACGTGCTGTTCTGGACCAGGGCCTGGGGGCCAGGCTCAGCCAGGCTAATTTCCTCCTTGGTTTCTGCGTCTGGTGTTTGCTAACGGAGAGCTCTCAGTCTTTGAGGTATTTAACCAGTAAAAAAGCCCCACTGCACACAGAGACCAGTATTGATACAAGGCTCTAGGCAGAATCTAATCCGCAGCTCGCTGAAAAAAGGGGCAAAACCTGATTGCCTTCAACGGGCTGCAGAGGAGTCACAGCTCTGTACGCGGGTGTTCGCAGCCTCAACACCTGAAGTGCCCTTTTGCTTTCGGTGCCATGCCAAGAAATTGAATTACTTAGGCTTGGAACCTGCCTGGACAGTTTAGCAGAGAATCAACAAAAGAAACTTTCATAGCGTGGATGTCAAAAGCATCCTTTAAAGGACAAATTAAATCATGACTTATTCTTAACAGGCAGGACTTGCTCCTTGCTCACACAGTGCCATGGCTCAGCTGGACACAGTGATTCTTCCGAAGCCAGCCTGTGTTATGCTGTGGTAAAAGATGGGATAGTATTGACATGGATGCAGTTCAGTAGATTTTTTTCATTAGAAAGAGAAATAAACAGATTTAGGAATTTTTGGCTGTTTCTTTCAGGATGGTTTTTCCCCAGGCCTCTTGAATTATATGTCAGAGTCCTCAGGAGCTCGACACAGGGTCTGAAAGGAAACTGTCCTTCCCTATACATGTCTTTCCCTGGCTCACATTAGGGCTCAGTGTTTACTGGGAAAATGTTGGTTTGTGTGTTACTGTGGCAGCATGCAGACCGGTGAGCAGAACCAGGTTAAAAATACACATCTAAGTCAGCGAGCCCCTTGATGGAAGAGCTTACTTGGCTCTTAAAAACCCTGAAAGTTTTCAGTATGAACTAAACCGCTGCAAATTGAAGTTATGTCCTGGTACAAATCGCATCTGTCCTGGGTTGAAATGTCACCTGAGCTCTGACCCTGAGGTCTGACCTGGAGAGTCCAATTTGCCAGCCTGTGATGACATTTCCACACTGATTTGGGAAATGCACAAGAAAAGATGTTTTTGTGATCTGTTGGCGCTCACTGTCTCCACAGCCAGCAGACTCCAGGCCAATTAGACCAACAGAAAGTGGATGCAGCAGTCACAGAGGTCTCTAGGTCTGCTAGCAAGATAGCAGCTCTTGAAGCACAAAAAGATACAGGACTCAAAACCAGCCCCAGATGTAAAAGGAAGGTTTGCGTTGTGGCTTGGGATGTTGGTCCAGGGGATGGAAAAGGTTTCTATCTTCTCTTCATCTGGCCTCGTCCAGCCTGTGTTGTAGTAACGTTTGTTTGGAAAACACTTTATTCCTAGGTGGCAAATGCTCAGTGCCATGTTACACTCACAGGACTTTAATCAGCCGAAAAACATGGCCAGCCTCCGTTTTCTAAATCTGCTGTTGGTAACTGCCCCGTGAAATGACTTCACCGTGTTATAATTGTTCCTGGAGAAAGCTGGCGAACGGCCGGTAATTAAACCTTTGGCTGATGGAAACTGTTAAAATGGATTGCTCCTTTGCCTATAGCGTTCTAGTTAACAACTCAAAAGTCTTTATACTTTTTCTATAAAACACGTGGGAGTTTTATGCCTGGAATATCTGTGGCAATAAAGCGAATATGGTGCTTCATTCTTGTTTGTAGCATTAAAACTTGGAAGAGAAGAACGAACTAAGGTTCAAGAATGAGATCTGGCATTTGTACTTCACAAAGCACATTCCATTGATATCTGTGGGTTTGGTACAGCCCATTACAGTGATTTAGGTATCAGGACAGATTTAGATTCCCGATTCCTATACAGGCATCTAAAAGGGAATTAGGTTGTTGTAGGCCAACCCTTGTTGGGCTGGCTAACACTAATTTGTTGTAAAATTCAAGCTGACACCTGGTTCTGCCATCTGGACTCCCCAGAGTTTGAGAGCATTTGAATCAAGGCTGGATTATGGTTCTCATTCAGATCTCTTCTGTGCTTGGTCAGGTTTCCCAGAGGAAGCCGTAATCCCATCTGAAGGTCCGCTCGGCATCCCTCTGCCCCTGGCTCAGCCAGGAAGGACTGCCTGGTCAGCACTGACAGAATTGAGATAACCACGCTCCCCTTCTCCTCTGCTGGACGCCCACCACACCTTCGCTTGGTACCAAGGCCTACAGCTGAGCTGCCGGTGAAAAATGGTGGCTCTTCTGTTCCCTGAAGGCGCTCAGCCAAATCTGATCAGAATCACTTAACGCCTGCCAGTGAGTGGCAGTTCAGGACCGCTTCTCCTCTGACCAGGGCTGGTATTTATGGGACGTGTTAGTCACGCAGAAGCTGTTAAAAGTGCTGCTGTGATAAATTGCAAAGTCATACATGGTCATCGAGTTATGAGTTTGCTCTGGGAGATAGCAATACTTCAGAGCTTGACTAATCCCTTACAGATTGGAAATGGGGAGGCTTGTGGTTAGGCACTGAAAATGTCCCCGTTTTATTGCCAATGATGTATTATTTAAGCCTCCAGTCCCCTGGATGGCTTCAGCTAAGCCTGGGGCTTGTGCCCTTGTGTTCCAGCCAGCTTTCTCCCCGTGGGAGGTAAGCTCGACTGCGAGACCTCCAATAGGCTTATTGCAGCCACAAGAATTTGGCTGGATGGAAAAAAAACGCTTGTTTTCATGGCTACTGAGAGAATATTGCTGTATGTTGCAGGATCTTTTCAGTTTATACCTAAGGATGGAAGCATGCATGTGCATCCTTGTGCATAATGGTCAAAGCAGACCCTCAGAAATGACCAGTGTGGGAAAAATACTACTTGCCGACTTCCTCGCAGCGGTGTCACTGCAACTTACAGAAGCACATCAGCACCCAGCTGCGCATGTCCCTGCCTCATAGCTTGCTTGCTATACAGGTCCCAAAGACGTGCTTTCGATACCCTGCAAACGCAGCTCTAGGTGCACTGGAGCAGGCATCTCACCCGCTCTTTTAACTACCCAATTACAAATTATAAATGACATGGGGGACATGGTGATGCTCCTTGAAGCTTGCTTTATTTGGGAGCGGCTCCTCCTCTTCATTTATACCTAATTAGCTGGGACTCATTAGGTGTGTCTCACCGAGTTCCTTAGGGCATTACATTCTCAGCAGCTCCCGGGATGTGGCCCATGCAGCGTACCACGCAGACTGCTGACCGCGCAAGCCGTGTGCCAAGCCCAGGGCGGCCCTGCTGCACGGCCGGCTTTCCTGACTGCCCGGCGGACCCACC
>NW_010541671.1:0-3116 GCF_000687285.1 Phaethon lepturus
GGTTGTTGTGACCCAAGCGCAGGACCCGGCAGTTAGCCTTATTAAAACTCATACCATGGGCTGACCTCAGCCCATAGATCCAGCCTGTCCAGATCCCTCTGCAGAGCCTTCCTACCCTCCAGCAGATCAACACTCCCGCCCAACTTGGTGTCATCTGTAAACTTACTGAGGGAGCACTCGATCCCCTCATCCAGATCATCAATAAATATATTAAACAAGACCGGTCCCAAAACTGAGCCCTGGGGAACACCGCTTGTGACCAGCCGCCAACTGGATTTAGCGGCCCAGCCATCCAGCCAGTTTTTTACCCAGTGGAGAGTATGCCCGTCCAGGCTATGAGTAGTCAGTTTCTCCAGGAAAACGCTGTGGGAAACGGTGTCAAAGTCCTTTCTAAAGTTTAGGTAGGCAACATTCACAGCCTTTCCCTCATCCACCACCCCCAGCCTACTCACTGGTGGGGTGAGGTGAGAAGCAGAAAAGGCCTTGACTCTGTGTAAGCACTGCTCAGCAATAACAAACACATCCCTGTATTATCAACACTGTTTTCAGCACAAATCCAAAACATAGTCTCATACTAGCTTCTATGAAGAAAATTAACTCTATCCCAGCCAAAACCAGCACACATGGTAAAATGAATAAGTAGTTATGATTTTCAAATAAATAATAAAAAGCAACCTGAAGAATGTTTTTTTTACTGTTCATAACTTTGCGTTTAGATGGCAACATTATATTCTCTCTGGGATGAGGAGAACTACTGTTTTAGGCTACATTACATCTGATATTTCTCAATTTCTTCTTTATTGTTTTCTCCTCTTCTAAGAATCAGCGTTTCCTAATAATACCTGCTTTGCACTGTTTCCTCAACTAGTTGCATGTTTTTAGGTGCCCTGCTATGCAAACTGACACACTTGGTTACTATTTTAGTTCGCCACAGTGTGGGAGTTATGATTTGGCTGTTATATAGGCCTCTCCCTAGCACCAGCTAAAAGGGTGACCTTCCCTTATCAGGGGTCAGCTAGAACAAAGGCTGTAGGCACCCTTTGATGAGGACAGCTGACTTTTTGTTAGAAGCTGCTAGAGCTGCCCTTGCCTTATTGTTAGCCTTAATGGACAGCAGCAGGCATCCTCAAGTTTCTCTGAGGGTGCCCAGGATTTTCCAGATCCCAGACAAAGTGCCCAGAAATTCAAGGAGATCTCAAGAAGACCTCAGAGAAGCAGAGCCCAGAAACTGCTGCACAAAGTGCTGCATCTGTTGGCTGCCTCTTTCTGCTGTGATCCACACTAATCATCCTTGACAATAAGGATGTGTTGCACAAACAGTCATGGACAGAATGTTTGTTTAAAAAACCAGCTAATTTATTGGGATATTTTGCATAGGAAAATGTTCACGTGACAAAATGTATTGGGTGTACATGGCAAGGTTTTGGCAGAGGGGCAGCTGCAGGGGTGGCCTCTGTGAGAAGAGGTCAAAGGCTGCCCTGTGCCAGACACAGACACTTCCAGCCAGCTCCACAATGGACCCACCGCAGGCCAAAGCTGAGACAATCAGCAAAGTTGGTGGCACCTCTATGAAAATATATTTAAGAAAGGGCAAAAACACCAGACAGGCAGAGGAGAAGGAAAAAAGAGTGACCAAGGTCAGAGAAGGAGGAGGGGGAGGGGGAAGAGGTGTTCCAGGCGCTAGAGCAGATATTCCCCTGCAGGCCATGGAAGAGATCATGCTGGAGCAGATATTCACTACAGCCCATGAAGTACACCACACCAGAACATCCGGATATTTCCTGAAGGAGCTGCAGCCTATGGAAAAGCCCACACTGGAACTGGTTCTCCTGATAGGAATTGCAGCCTGTGGAGAACCCACACTGGAACAATTTTTTTCCTGAAGGACTGTAGCCCACGGAGAGGACCCATGCTGGAACAGGGGAAAAGTGTGAGGAGGAAGGAGCAGCTTCTTTAAGGTTTTGGGGTTTTTTTCCACTATCCTACTCTATTTTTATTTCGCAATAAATTAATTTCCCCATTTTGAGTTTGTTTTGCCCATGATGGTAATTGGTGAACAATCTCCCTGTCCTCACGTTGACCCACAAGATTTCCCTGTCTTGCTGAGGAGAGTGAGTGAGAGAGCAGCTTTGTGGGCACCTGGCAGCCAGATAATAACCCACCACAGAAATCTAGATTCATTTCAAAGCCTGCTTGTGAGCCTAAATACTAACAGTTTTAAATAAGCTGTGACAGCTGGATCAATTTTTGTAGTTTGCAACTGGTATCAATTTTTTAGCTTCAAGTTAAAAATCTATCTAATTTTAATGGCCATTTATTACATTTATGTACTACTTCAATAGTCTGTAACAATTTAACAATTTCAGTGTATTGAAATCATGCGTGAGGGGTGTTCAGACTAACAGGGAGATTCTATGATTTTTTTTTACTATTTTTTTCTTTCCTAAAATACAATTATGGGATTACTTGAGGACGAGTACATAACCAAAAGACATATTCTTAAGCATTCTTTCAATTTGAAAATGGAGTGATTAAAATTTTTCTAAAAAAATAACTTTGAAGATCATGTCCTTGAACAAAATAAGTTTACAGAAAACTGAATGTATTCACCAATTAACTGAAGCTCACATATTATCCTTCACTTTATACTTTAAAAGCAAGAAAAAACTACTGAAAGCAATTTTATTGTCTGATAAATTTTTGTTTAACTGAAGTAGTGACAGCAATAAGCAATGACACATTACAATTTTTTTTCCAAATAACTGCGTTGGGAGAGGTGTCTAAGGAGACCTTACACTGGCAATGATTTCTGCCTGAGCCTGTGCCTGTTCTGTATTTTGTCAAGCATTCATACAAGGTCTTTGATCAGTCCTCTTATGGTCCAAAGCAATGTGGACCACAAAGATTTATAAAAATGCTGTATGTGAAATTAAAAAATAAAACTATCCACATTTCAAAACTTCAAAAACACTATGAAATTGTTAGGCAAAAGCTTTAGGTACATCTTCCACGAGGAGACCATGTAGAATCATAGAAACACAGAATCTTTGGGTTGGAAGGGACTTTTAAAGCTCATCTAGTCCATCCCCCCTGCAATGAGCAAGGACATCTTCAAC
>NW_010541672.1:0-278 GCF_000687285.1 Phaethon lepturus
AGGCAGGGATCGGGAGGCCAATTTTTAATTCGTTACCTACTTCCCCCAGGTAAAGTGGATTTGACTCTGCATCGCTCTGGAAAACCTCATTCCAGCACTGGTAGCGCAGGGTGTCCTCGGAGCTGCCACCAGGACCGGGGCGAGGACGCAGGGGCTCTGCGGCCCCGTGGCACTGCGCGCTGCCCGGGCTGCTCCAGAGGAGGCAGGGTAGGTGCCCGCGGCTTTCTCCGCTCCAAAAGGCTGCATCCTCCGACCAGCACGCTGGCCACCACCGCTTG
>NW_010541672.1:637-29050 GCF_000687285.1 Phaethon lepturus
CCCCCACGCGCCCCGAAACACGGCTCTCTGCCGAGGCTTCTTCTGCCAGCCCACCCAAGGGCCAGCCCTCCAGCCCCCGTACCACGCGGTGAGTGTAAAACACAACCTAGGGAAGGGTGCAGTACCCAAAACCTTCTGTTCGGAATTTGAGGAAAAGTTTGGAGCTCAAAGTTGGGAATAGCTGAAGAGGCCAGGACAGCCAGACCTCTCATCAGGCTTTTCCACCAGCCTCCCCCCTGCCTGCTGCGCCCACGGCAGCGGCACGGCTCAGCCACGGCTCAGCGATACCCCTCTCCCCCTCTGACTCCACGTCAACTCTCCGGCTGACGTGGTTCATTCCCCAGAGCCCTGCTGCCCCACGCCGGGAGCTGGGGGGCGGGAACAGCCCTCCCCTCCAACACGGCCACCTGCACCTCCTGCCCCGAGGCTCGGCATCTTCCCCACAGGTTTGGAGGGCAGCAGGAGTAGGCTGCACTTCACCTTCTGGGGTATACAGCCAAGACTTCCCGAAAATTACGCCAGTATCAGTAAATTCTGCCGGAATTTGTACACAAAGGGACTTCAGCAGCCTCCCTGCTTGAAGTTAAATGCATCTATTGATCTTTTTGCAAGATCACAGCTCAGAAGCGTGATTTAACAAGACCTTCCTTCCCAACGCTGAGGAACCACATCGATGCAGAAATCGGAAGACACTGCAACAGGCCATTTCTCTTACAGAACACAATTTATTTGGCATTTGGATGAAATGTTTCTCACAGCATCTTGAGAAAAAAAGAAAGATTAGTGTCAACCCCAAAGAAAGAAGTTAAAACAAAAAACCAGCGTCACAGGGACTGAATTATTATAGTATCAAATTTAAATTCTACATGGTATTTCACAGAATATCAAAATCTTTTATACACTGCCACAGTTAAGTCCAGTCACAAACCAACTACACAGGAGAAGACTGCAAATGCAGCGTCGGCCAATATTATTTTCCAGAAGGTAAAAATCAGTGTCTCATTCTGTCTTGCAGCCTCCCAGGCATCCGCCAGCCCGACACTCGGGGTACGGCGCAGCACGGCCACGCAGGCAGCCTGCAAGCACAGCATCCCCGCTGGCATCGACTCCAACCCACTCAACGTTCAAGGTGCACAATACCGGAAAATTAAAGCTATGTCGTACCGCAGCAGGCAGGTAATGCAGGCTGTTGTTAGGGGAAGCAAATCTGTACTGCTGCAAGCATCTGTTCCAAAGAAATGGGGTTTCATTTGGAACTGGGGAACGTCCAAAGCAAAACATATGAACTTTGATTTGCCTCCTCTACACTAATCTGCTCTAATTTTAGGGTCCATCTCCCAACTTGCAAGGGAAATTTAAAAGACATTTCTGTATATTGCATGTTCCTTAGCTAGGGAGAAAAAAAAAAAATGTTTCAGCAACTGGAAAAAAACCCAAAACAAAACACGTGCTATGGATTGTGTCAGGCAACATGAAAACTCCAATGCTTTGCCACTGAAATTCCACATCTGAAAGATAAAAACATCTTTAAAAACAGGTTCAAATTAACATTAGATGGGAAAAGAACAGTAATTACTGGTCACAAAAACATTTTCTTCTCAAGTGAAACTCGAGAGACAAATGAACAGGCCATCACCCCCTGACACCTGTGGAGGCAGAGCACTTGCTGGCTGTTAATATTAAGCCTTCAGAAAACATTTTCCACCTACTTCATTCTTCTTCTAGATCAGTGCCCTGCCATGAATGGGTAAAGGAATAGTCTGAGGCTCAAAACTAGACAAGACTGAACATTAAGCAGACAAGCTCTTTGTACAGTTTGAATGACTTTGTACAGCTCTTTGAATGACAGTTTTGATCTTCTAGCACAGAATGAAACCCACCGTCCTTCTAACATTACAATACTCTACAACTCACCTAGTAAAAAAATTAGAGGCTGCTGTGAGACTGTGTATGGATATCACCGATAACACCGACAGAAGTGAGTATCTAGGGCTGTTCTTGAAGGAGCAGCAGAGACCTCGATACCGCACCACAGTACGTCGTAAGGATGGGGAATCTGAGGAGCGGTTTTGTCCGAGGCCACGACGGGAGGTGCAAGCCCTGCACAGAACCGAGTGCTGTGACTTTACGACGACTGCGGTCAAAGACATGCCAAGAGAAACATGCTCTCTGCTCACGTGTGCTGCTGGGAAAGATGTGGTAATGCCATCTCCCCCGCTGGGTCTGGAAGGCCATTTGGGATGCATCAATAGTTAAGAAAAACATCCAGAGAAGTGAATGGTGGTGGTGGGGAAAAAAAGAAAAAAAAAGTCAACACACAAAATAACTCCACAGATCTCACCAATCTAATGGCAATCAAAACAAAAAGGTCTTCCCTGGGCAAGCATCAACCCTCTGTAGCTGGTGCTCAGGACACACTGCTTACCAGTCACCATGCCAAGGGCAAGGAAGGTTTGCTGAGGAGTCAACTGCCGTCAACAAAACTTAATTCTTCCCCTGTTGGTCCAGAAGTTTGAGTAGTTGTGATGTTTTCTGCTACAAAGGCTCTTACTCCAAGAGAAAGCACTCAATGTGAAAAAGCTACATGAGAAAGGGGAAATTAAAAAAATGACAGTTTTATTGCCAAATTAGAAGCTCACCAAGAGGTAAATGAGCTGTACTTGGTGAGCTGCTCTGTTCAAGGCAAAATTTCCCTTGTTTACAGTTAAGATGAAGGAGGATAGGGGAAAACAGAGAAAATAGCAGCCTCCGTGCCAATATGCAAGTGAGAAAGGCTCAGAAGCAATAGGGAAAATATCACACAGAGGCTTCTACAAAGAAGCCTCCATTTGGAATAGCTACAACCAGGAGCCACCATGAAGTTGCCAGTTGTAACAGAGCTTATTTTCAAATAAAATTCACCACAGAACCAAAACTAAAATAAAAAAATCTAACAGATTCCTGCAGTGTTAGGAGAAGTGTGAGGTAAGGTTCACCTCAGCCACAAAACACAGCTTCAGAGACTAAACCAAGCCAAAAGGCCTTTTGTTATTGCGCTAGAATACTACAAAGAACAAATATTCCATCTGGCTTCAAAAGAAATTGGAAGTTTTCTGTTTTGTACTGCTAACAAAATATTTTTCAGGAACAGATTGTAGTAGCATAGACTTTGCATCCTACTTAAGTGTACACTATCACAGCCTGTCCTACAACAGAGTGTAGCCAGCTTGAGAGAAGTATTAACCCTAAGAGCCTAGTTTATATCCCAGTGCTTAGCTTTACCTAGCTGGACACAGCACAAAGGTTACCGTCTACAGTATGTATGTATATATATATATATAACCACCCAGAAACACACACACACACACACACGCATTCGTACCTATAAAACTAAAGAAAAATCAGTACATACAATGTATAAAACGTATGAATGTGCTCAAAAATGCACAAAACCCGCTTTATTTTCATACTTCAGAAATGCTCAATAATTTGTACGCATGGTTCTGACTACTGCTATCCATCCACTTCATTAGACCAGGACTTGAACTCAGAGGAGAAGACAGTAAGAGATCCCACAGAGTAGAGAGTTGGTCCTCTTATTTCGTACCACTGCTGTTAGAGCCAGTCAAACCAGAGAGCAAGGACGCGGGCGGTGGTACGGCTCCAGGCAGAGAGGCTTCCTAACCGTAATTCCTCCCACTCGTGTGCCAGCAGCGCACCCCAGAACTGTGATTCGTGCTCTCTGATGGACTCAAGATTGTTAGCAAAAGTGTCTGAATGTCAAGACACCAGATATGATCTCAATAACTAAACTCAGTTTTCTGTGCAAAAGGAGTTGAATTGTCCAGACCAATCCCCAAGTACAGTATAAGCCTATAGGCAAGACACAGAATAGAAAGTAGCAGCATATTCAATGGGGAAAGAGCCAGCTGCACTGGGAAACCACAACAGTGGGTTAGGATTTGTCATACAAGTATGATTTCTCATCATTACTAGAAAAATAGATAACACCTCCCCCCCCATGCAGTGTTGTCTTCCTGTCCCTCTAGGCTTGTACCCTTCATAAGGTAACAGGAGAACACTCACAAGGGGCATTTTTTACAAATTCCTTATAATTCATCTCATCTGCTGAGTGCTACAGTAAGTCAAGGCGAAGCAGAAGAGGAGGATGGGAGGAAAGGGCAAATCATTCATACACTGAAATCCAAACATAAATTTCAAATCACCTGTAAGGATTATTTTGCACTCATTATCCAAACCAACAGTGCTCAATTTTGGGCTTAGTGAGCAAGCGAATGAATCTTTTTGCCATCTCTAAATTAGCTTAAAGAGTTCAATCTGAGGGGGAAATTTAAGATGACATATCAGACTGAAGCAAACTGCTTTACTGATCCAAGTACTCTAACCTTACCATAACCTCTTGTGGGACCTGGATAAATGGTGCGGGAGACACGGGGGAAATCCCTAGATTAGGTTGGCAATTTATGGGATTCGGATAAGGAACAAGTGTCCAATTAGAATTAAACACCATGTATTGTGCGTGTTGATCACGGTTTTTAAATGGTATTTGTGGAACCGTAAGGAAGCAAAATGGAGGGGAGGGAACACACTAATTGCTAAATATAGCATGCTGTAAAAAAACCAAAACAATGGTCTTTTATCCAGGCCAGTGTTATGCAACTGTTCACCGTAAAGGAGTTAAGCTACAAAGAAAGATACCTCAATCTTCCTTACAGGATTATGACAAACGGGCTTCATATAGTGAAGTCAGACTGCATCAAAGTTAATTGCTCCCCACCTCTTCCCTCAAGTACTACCTAACACATATGAGGATTCTACCGAAGGGACACAGGCATTACACAGACCCAGGTTTCCTTATGGGCCAGAAGTTTACCCGACAATATGAGATTTTGTAGCTACCACCACCAGATAATTGTAATTGCAAATCCTAGTTTTCTTAGTACCCACTTGTCACATATTGTGTAGATCACTCATCCTCCAGTCCCTATGGTGTTCTGAAACAGCAAGGCAGATCAAAACATGCAAATGTTTTACACTGTGTAACTCTCATTTGGTGGTACGTGTTTTAGCTCCTCAGTGTTCCCACTCTGTAAAACAGGCTCCCAGTCCCTTCCCCTGCAGTTCCATCTTCTCTGCCTTTTCCAAGTGTAGCACCGAAACAAGGGAGAAAGCAATTGATTGAACGGTGATGGCCCCCACCCTCTTGTTCCGTTGTCTGTTCCCTGGGTCCAGTGGTATCCAGCCAAATCCAAGCAGCTTTTTTCTGATGTAGATTTTGTTTCCTCTCAGGTTAAGGAAAAAAAGAAGCTACCCATACTTTTCACCTCCTCAGAAGTCAAAGGAATTCTCTGCACTCTTTTCCATAACCAATGGAAAAAGAGAGTAGTTATACAATCCATATTTACAGGACAAACCAAGTAGTGAATGAATAACAACAGCCAAAAAACAAGAGGCACAATCCTAATCTAGAACATAAAAGCAGTGTTCAAAAAACAAAGTGGAGATTCCTTCTGAAGTTCAAACCACGGATTAGCGTTTGTCTGTGCAAACAGTTGCTAAAACTATTTCTGACTGGCAGTCGGCTTTTTACTCCTTTATACAATGGTATTGAGAGAACAGTGGCTGTGACGGCTGCCCGTAAGAGTTTCTGCCGGCGTGTTTTCATTTAACGGTGTGTCAGGAGGGACAAGAAAGGTGCTGCTGTCAGCAGAGTCTTCCAGCTCCACTGGAGAAGGACCAACTGAGGGCGGAAGTGATCCCTCTGTAAGCTGTGGGGACACATCACAGTTTCCTAGTGATGGAGGACTGCTTTGCACAGTCTGAGAAAGAACTCCATCTGCAAAGAACAAAACCCAAGCAGACTCAGAACATGAAGCATTTCATTTCACATTCCCAAATAGATTTACTATCTGTATTTCTGGAAGCTATGAGTTTTTCCTGGTTTTGCATTAATGCACAAAAAGATTGACATGCAAACGAGGAAAATTATGTAGCAAAAATAAAACTTCGATATATAAATAAGATACTTGCACTAATCAGGCTCACTTATCTTGTGAGATATGCTGCTATAAAATCCCAAATTGTAATGATTTCTACAGTATGCGAATATCGCAGCTGCAAAACTGAAGTGCACTGGGTGAATCATTAGAAAGTGATATTTTTGGTCAATTTTTGGGGGGTGTGGGTGGGGGAAGTGGGGAGGAGAGAAGACACTGGATATATTTTATTCAAAATCTCTTGTACTTGACATTTGTTCTACTTTTTAATACCAATCTCTATAAACCTATCTCCAGAACACCAGAAAAGGTACCAGCATAGTGGAAACTAGGTAACCAGGTAACCCATCCAAGGTAAGGCTTGAAAATAGGCAGGGTATAAGAGTTAAACTGCTTGCAGCATGGATTCCACTTGTAATTTAGGTGATCTAAATATTGGGAAAAACCAAGCTTAATGATACATTTTAAGAAAAGACTTTTCCATCACAGAAATAGGAGATTTTATTGTGAAATACATTTTCCCATCACAATCACCAAAATACATAATTATAATTAAAAAAAAAAATCCATCTTCTAGCCAAAATGAAAAAGAAGAAAAGAGAAGTTATTGGCTGCATACCTGGAGTGGAACAAAGGATGCTGTCTGGATTGACAGAAGCCTCATAAGGAGGCGGTGGGTCATCTGGATGTTGAATATCCGGATACTTGTAAGCAGTATAGGGTGGAGGCGGATCATGGAAATGAAATGCCCCACCTTCTCCATCATCTGAAAGATGCAGTGGAGTAAGGCCAGTTCCAAAACCATCGGGACCATAATCAAAACCAGGCATCCTGCGGCCCAAATTAAAATGGTGCACTATTTCAAGAGAAGAAAAAGAGTAAGTGACTTTATCCCATGCTTTCTTCTTCAATTTAAGGGAGATCTCAACAGCTTTTTCTACTTTTCACACCCAAGGAACTCTTGTCTCCTGAAGACCTAAAAAAGTCTACATAACCTATACAAGACAACTCACTGCAGTTACACAATGATACGCAGGCCCACCTGCTCCCAGCCTGTTTGTCCTGCATCACATCTAAATTTGAATCTAACCTCTTCAAACTAAGGAGATCATTCACACATAGAAGTTACTTCAGATTTGGACCACACACACAAACAAAAAATATTTTTCCATTACCAGCTAAAAAAGTTCAAGTTTGAAGAACCTACCAAGACACACACACAGGCATAGTCAAGCAAGACCATGACACTTCTCACCTTTCCGTACAATCAATCTGTCCATAATAAGCATGAGGCACAAGGTAAGTGTTGATATCAAAGTTTTTTCTTTGAATGTGGAATGGTTCAGAGAACCAAAACTTGTACAAATCACAGCCAGTTCAGGCAGCCAGCGCAGAGCTACATTTGGGTACAGTACTGGCTGGAAACTAGAATCTATAACCAGAATTCCACTGGTGTTTTCCATAGATTTGTATTTCTTCTGCTCTTTATTCTGAAGCACATACACTACTTAAATCAAGACTAGTTACAGATACAGGCTACTTACAATTTGCTCCAATCAAAGACTCTATGCGCTCTCTCCGCCTCTGGCGTAGCCGGTGGACCATGAAAAGCAGCAGAGAGAGGATGAGGAAGGAGGAGATGCAGCTAACAATCAGACGCATTCCACCAGCCATTGAGTCAAACAAACTGTTGCCATCTGTTATATAAAAACATATAAAAGAAGCCTGTTACTTTCATTCAAGACTCATTTTTCTTGATGTTCTTCTGTCAGTAATGGAAAGATAAATGAAGCCTGGTTTAACACTTCTCCATATTTCAAAAGTGTAAGAAAAT
The DNA here is from genome assembly GCF_000687285.1 of Phaethon lepturus. Classification (NCBI taxonomy): domain Eukaryota; kingdom Metazoa; phylum Chordata; class Aves; order Phaethontiformes; family Phaethontidae; genus Phaethon; species Phaethon lepturus. The sequence goes on from NW_010541672.1 coordinate 8,468, forward strand.
TTTGAATCATCAGGCGATTTATCTATTTATTGCAAGACGATCTAAATGTTTCTAAAAATATATTAATTGGCAGAAGGGACAAAATATTGACAGCTTCAGGTCTCTGAAAATGGGAAAAAGCAAAGGTTGATGGCATATTGCACATCCACTTGTATCCCTGGCATGGCTGACACTTATACTAAAGAGAACAGCAAGCCTGGAAGCTCAGGAAAGGCCTGAGAACTGGCATATCTACACACTATTTCTATGTGACTTCTGGACATGTTAACTTCTACATTTCCAGCAACAAAATCTCTAAACATTGTCATTATCACCAAGATGTCGTCATCTAAATTCCGTATGTCATTGGTACATTGGTTAGCATCATTAAGTGATAAGAACTAAAAATACCTTATCAACACAATAATCATCTTTCAGGAACTGAAGAGATTAAGGTAAACAGGAATTAAATCTTTTCCAAGAATTGCGGAGAAAGCATGAAACAGGAGCTTAGGACTTTGAGAGCTCTACACCGTTGCTAACCAGATCCATACTTGGAAGGCTGTTCTGAGCAAATTATAACTGTTCTATCAGTGCAAGACAGGAGAAGTATTAATTTTTCCACAATTCAACTAATCACACTTCATTATACTTAAGTAGCATGTGCACATACAGATACTGTACACAAAGAAAAATGACCTACAAATGACTGTCCTGTGTTCTTTGCACTGATTTCCCATTAAAGTTCTGAATGAGCAATGCACCCAGGCGGAGATGAGAAACAGATGAAGTGGCTGCACAACCTGGTCACCTTCTGCTACAGGACACGAGCACCACCCGGTATGAACCCCACTCCTCAGCCACCGCAGTGCTACCGCACTTCCTAGAGCAACCAGCCAGATCCTGGCCACCGCTCCTTTCCCGTGCCCACCACAGCTGCAAGAACTCTCTCAAGACTTTTCCTTTCACCCATTGCAGCTGAAGCTGTATCAAAGATTCCTTACAAAAGAAAGCTAAAAACCTCACAAAAATTCTAAGTACTGACTTGCTACAAATGCTAGTAACAGAAAAATCCATGTATTTTACACATCATTAAAGTACAGGGCTAACAGGCTGGCATTTATTACGTAACATATTCTTGGCAACAAGAAAGTCATTTAATAGCACACTATGCCTAGAGCTCAAACATTACAGCCCCTCAAATCTGGCTGCGCAGTACAAAAGCCTCTGTGCTGTCAAAACTTTCAGCAGCTCTTACTGCCAGAGTTAAAACTGATGCAGTCACACACCTACCAACCAACACACCCTCCTGAACACCACAGACCTGCTGTTGTTCCTCCTCCATTTTATGGCAATGCTGACTTCATAAGCATCATAAATTAGTACTAACAACTGCCTTAAATAAAGTGACTTAAATAAAATATACACACAGGCAAGCATGATGCAATCTTGTAGGCAGAAAGCCTGAATTCCACATACTCTCTTTAGGCCAGCTACAGCTGCAATTCTTGGACCTTCTGGGGTGCCTTAGGCCTCTATCGCACTGCTCCTAGCCTGTGAGAGCTCCTAACGTTCAACCTCTTTGGCTGGATAAAGTATTGTCATGTAAAGTCCTAGATTAAAAAAAAAGGACAAAGACCCAGCTTGTACAGAATAAGGTAAGTCATTACAGAGATTTCCAACCCACATAAACACAGTCAGTTATTTCTGAAAGGCTGTTTTACACTCAAGGCAGTAGTAATACCCTGTAACTGCACCACTTTAGTCACTAGAAGAGCTTCTGCACCATTACCTCTTTCAAAGCATTTTATTTCTTTTATTACCTTTTCACAAATAAGAGTTGCAGGTCTGTCTAAACAAGAGCCACACAGAAAAATTATTTTCTACCACATCCAGGGAGCAGCAATAGACAGGCTACCTTGGTTTCAGCATTCGCACATGAAAGATTTTCCTCTGCTATTTATCTTCAGCTAAGAAGAGGAGAAGCATCCTTCATTAGAGTATAGCTGTGATTGCTCAGCTTACTCCTACCACTGAAAAATTCCCCTACTACCAAGTCCTTGAGTAATATTCGTTATCTACTTGTAATCATTGCTCACCCACTCACACTGTGAAAGCTGATTACCTGCCAACCCAACAGCAGGATTTATTCCCCCCCAGTCTCTCCTTGGGTGATTAATTTACTTGCTGTTGATTACTAAACTGTTTTCCTTCCTTTGCAACAGAGCTTAGGGAAGATATATGTAAGAATTGGACAAAGATAAATACATGCTGATTAAAGAAAGTAATTCATTAGTTTTGTCACCTAGAACAGTCATTTCTAAACACCCAGAAGGGAAACCGAAATGCTTAATTTAAAAATTCCAGTGTTTATCACTAGCTGAAGTAACTTCATTATAAAGGAAGTTTGACAATTCTTCTCTCAAAAACTAAGTTACTAAAGAAACCAGAACACTTCAGGCAAGAGTATAATGAAACAGTCTTATTTAGCATCAGTACAGAAAAAAGAGCTTAAGGATCAGAAAGGATGTGGTAAAATACACTCTTCAAATCAGTATTCATGAAATAGTTAAGACCCACAGCAATAAGCAAGGATTAAAGAACATGGCATAAGGTTATCCCAGGTCATCTTATCCTGTCTGGTGGATGACGCTTTGCTGAGACAGTTCCTGAAGGTAAAAAAAGTGAAGACAAAGTCTTAACTCTGCTGGTAAGAGTGGGAGGAAGACTCCTGCTTTTTCCCACTCTTTCACTGACCAACCTGCAACACTAGCTACGAACATCTGTTAAGCTTAAGCCTCAGAATGAATATGAATGACAGCAAGGAGGAGCCAGTGGCCTTTAATGATTAACTTCTGCATTTAAAACACATAAGAAACACTGCAAATTTGGAACCTGAGAAGCACCCCTTTTTTGTAACAGACTGAAACAGAATCCTCTGATGGGAAGAACTGACCTTCTGTGTCTTCCATAGGAGTTCAAAACAACAATTTCTTAGTGCAGATAAGATTAGGTTCTTTTAAAATACTGGGAAATAACAGTATCACAGAATGGTTGAGGTTGCAAGTGACATCCTGAGATCATCTAGTCCAACCCCTGATCAAGCAGCATCAGCTAGAGCAGGTTGCCCAGGACAGAGTCCAACTGGGCATTGAATACCCCCACAGATGGAAGACTCCACAATCAACCTGCTCCAGTATTTGACCACCCTTACAGTAAATTCCAAATAGGATACATTTCTTTTTGCAAATCTCTTTACAGAAAAATAACCCCCCAAAATCTACATCCCCAAATGATGACTGACAAACAGTTCAGTCAGAATCAAATGTAGACTTTACCAATCCAAAACAAGAAGCTGCACCGACATGCCAAATCCAGTAAGCAAGGTTGCATGTCCTGATTCTTACTGAAACTCTGTATCATTTATAAACTTTGCTTCCCATGTGATCCCTGCACGCACACTTTCTCACAAAAATGCTCATGTCCAGAAAGAGATATTTAATTAGTGCTTAAGAGAAAAGTCTTTTCATGGCAACTGAACATGACAAAGGAATCATGCAAGACGCTCTACTAAAAATCCACAGTACTGCCAATCTCCACACAGAAGATAAGCTACTGCTTCTCCTATATAAGTAGCATCAAGGATGACTAATTATTTCTAGCCACAGTCTGAAGTGTTGTATTTCCCACGATTTCAGATCTTTCCCCACAGTGGGGTTGTACCCAGCAATGCTGAGGCATTAAAAGGACACATCATTTCAAACAAAATTATGTATTTCAAAAGATAACCAAGTTGAGCACTGAACTCATTTTTGTTGACAAAATTGTAGCAGTCAACTCTTACCTGGGTCTAAACATGTAAATTTGCAGCACTCCTTAGGGTCTTTGCGATACTGCTGACACCCCTGGGGCCGTTCACACAAAGCAGCCACACACATTTCAGGTTCACCGTTGTGACATGTGCAGCTCAAACAGGGATCGTTCCCTTTTGGAGTGAAATAGTAGCCTTCATCGACAATGTTGTCTTTGATATCAACGCAAGTCTGGCCTAAAACAGAAACGCACATCAATATCCAAGTGCCTGGGAGCCTGCCAGACAAAAGCCCAGTTTATTCTGTTACATTAAGTGATTTGTAAACATAAGTAGACCACCAGTTAAAAGCAACGCCTTCACATTAAAGCAACTTTGAAAAGGGATCTCCAAGGAGCGGGGAAGATAATGGATACTCTGGAGGCACGCAGGGATGATTTATTGCTCAAAATTGACAAAGTGCGTTCTAAGTATTTAATGGAGTTGACACACTTCCAGGCATCCTCTCCAAGACACAGGAAGGCAAGTGGTCTGAGAAGTTTAAGCTTTACTGTCAATGCCTGCTGCAGCTCTCTCCCTCTCTCCTGGTACTTAGGAAAAGCTGGATCTTCTCTGGACCAAACCTGAAGGACATTCCTAACAGGCCAGGCCTAAAAAAGGAATCCAGGCAATAGTATTCCCACTGCCCTAGCTACACCTCGATCCCTGCCCAGTGGGGGAAGTTTAGGCGTCTTCTTTCCACTGTCATTTCCTCCCACTGACTTAAAGGCAGGTACCAAAACCAGAAAGAGGGAACACAGACGGCACTGGGACCTGCCAGCTGAAGCAAGTGCTCAGGGAGGGTGGCCTGCCCCCTCCACCCTACACACAGGTGAGCTGCGAGGGTCCACAGGAAAGTTCAGACTGGAAGAGACATGAGGAGGTCTCCAGCTCAAGCTCCTGCTCAAAGCAGGATCAGCTATGACATCCCAACAGACTGCTCAGGTTTTATCTAATCTGGGCATTAAAACCTCCGAGAATAGAGGTTGCACAACCTCGCTGGGAGTCTGTTCCATCCTTGACTACCCTCACAATTAAACGGTTTTCCCTGGCATCAATTCAAATCTCTTGTTTCAACTTAACGCCCCTTGACTCCTGCCCACGCACCACTGTAAAGAGCTTGGCTCCATCTTCTTTATAACCTCCTTGTAAGTACTATCTGCTATCAGGTCTCCTGGAAGCCTTCCCTTCTCCGGGCTGAAGGAGCCCCATTCCCACTGCCTCGCCTCAAAGGACAGGCGCTTCAGCCCACACCACCATCTTGCTGGCCCCCACCGAATCTGCCTCAATTTGACAAGGTCCTGTCAATTTTCTTGCACTGCAAGGCCCGAAATTGGACACAGCATTCTTCTGCTCAACTTACACATCTGATGCCCTCACCCTCTGGTTAATATCTTGGCAGAGCTACTGCCTTTCTTACAACATCATCCCGAAAACATGACCATCTTTAGTCAAAATGATGATCAAAACACATGTCTTTCAATATTAGATTCCAAGATTTTATTACATCAAGGTAGACAAGGCAATATCCAGTCTTCCTAATTTTCAATATTTCGGGTGCAAAAGCAGGCAAAAGGGCTGAATTTTCCTCCCTTGCCATTTTGTAAGTCTTTTTCCTGCTTTAAAGAAAAGCAAACTGGAAAAACTTCAAGAACTGCAGTAAAAGTTCAACAACTTTTCTCCTTCTTGCAAAGAAGCACCATCTCTATCGGGTATCTAAAATACTACCTGGAAATAATGCTGACACCTCTGTCGGTATAAAGCCTCTCGGAGTAAAGAAATGCAAGATACGGAATGAAAGCCATTTTCTCACACTTTAAGTCAGCAGCTCCACTTGCTCCCCCCACCCAGTTCTAATAATTGGCTGGAAAGAATTTAATAGAATTTGCTATATTCAAAATAAACCAGAAATAAGTGTTTCCTCATTTTCATGTGAAGTTAATAGTTTAAGAGTGATATTTACTAGTAAGATGTTGTTGGGGTTTTTTTTTACTTCTCTTTTTCCAAGTATACCTTATTTTGGGGCTGATAAAGCTACTTAATTTTTTAGTGAAAATCTGTACTGTGGCTGACCACCACACATTATGATGCTTTTATTTATTTAAACCGAGCAGAAATCTAACTTCCCCCTACCTTTTTTTTTAATTCACTGGGCAAAAGGTAAAAAAGATAACCAACCAATTTCCCCATATTTGTTATATGCATATTTAAACACACCACACAGTTAACATTGAACTAAAACCAACTTACTCCTTTTGCAGAGGAATGAAGATTTCTCATAGCAGTTTTCAGCATACCAGCTGTGTAAACCATGGTGCCGAAGGGTAGGAAAATGGAAACACTGAAGCTGTGCACAAAGTACGTTTTCATTTTCAGACATAGCCGTACCAAAGATAGGGTCAGGGGGTAAAAATACTTCTGAAGAGCCTAGAACAAGATGCATTGGTATAAGCAGCCTGCGGGCATGCAAAGCTTTAGAAAGGCTCTGTAATGTCATTCATTTCATGCACACCAACTCTGCTACAAGGCTACTGTCCTCTAGCTTTAGCTTCCATTAGCAACATTCCTCTAGGGGAGGCAAACAGCAGGGACAGAACGGGTGAATCCCAGAGAGAAGAGGCTGCTGTTTTCAAAGTACAGGGTAATTTCGGCATTCTGCACCAGCAGGGGTGACGTTCTGGTATCTCTACAAGTGCTGCCTTCCAGGTCTCATGGGGTTTGCCTGCAAGTACTTACGTGCCCCTTCAAACAACGCTTAGTTTGGCCATGCTTGCTACTTGGTGAAGCAAGAACCTGTACCAATCTTGTACCTGGCACTCCAAGCACCTACTAGTGCCTCCAAAGATGCGTGTACATCTATCCTGTGCGGCGCGCTGCAGAGCTGCTCCCCACGTTGCATGCCACTCATTCAGAGCGCACACCAGCGCTAAGCAGAGAACAAGGCTGCGACGCAGCTTCTGCTGCTGCAGTGGTGGTATGGACTATTTGGTCCTCCCAACTACATAATTGCTAAAAGACTGTATTGTGATGGGTTCCAAACAGCGCAAGAGGTGTTGAGGGCATTTTATAACTTTTAAAATGTTGTTTCTGACCAGTATCTCGCTTCACTGTTAGATCTGCTGGTATGCAAAGTTGCAGAGATTAATGGGAGACCAACACTCAGCAATTGTGAAAATCAGCCTATTTTATATGTTTTCAGAAGCCTACTTTCCAAATCTGCGTGCAAACATTGATTTTAACAGCTCTTGCAATTCGCATGTTACACATGATATGTGTATGTTCTGATACGATGGTCCTTTTCAAACACTGTTAGCTATTTTTTTTTGTTTATTTTTTTTAAATGCAAGTAGGTTCTGCTATCATTTTTTTGAGGGCTTATCTTCCGCATCTCCCAATAATGGATTAAAGCTTACAAGTTATAGGACCCTAGATCACTTTTCAAACAGATGCTAGGAATTCAGATTCTACAAGACAATGTAGACACTACAAGTCAATGAAGCTTAAGTAAAGTTTTCAGAAGTTACTGCACGCTACTATGTACTACTATGTACTTTATTTCATCTAAGTATCCCTTTATTAAATAGAAAGCTTGCAAACTTGTAATATATGATATTGAGAAGGCTTAAACTTATATAATGCATCAAATTAAATAAAACTTAGGATAAAAGCAGGTATTATGATTTTTCAGTATGTCTCAGTGGTTGTAAACACACTGTCAGCAGATGGCAGTGCAGTCAACTTTCCAAAGAGCAAAGAAAGGTCCTTTTAAGGAGAATGTTGTGGGCTTTTTTTCTTGGGGTTCACAGGAGAAACACGCCTATATAGACACTTTTGACCAGAAATCCCTATTATGAGAAAAAGTAGGACTTTCCTCCCTTCCTTTCCCTCCTGTCCAAAGACATCTTTAGGTGCTTTTAAGGGACTACTGAAAACATTGACTGCCTCTACAAGAAGGAACAGTTTCCTCTGAATATTCAGTCAACTCTGTTCACTTAAATGACAGAAGAAACCAATACTTTTGTGCATGGCAGCACAGTAAACTAGTACTGTCATTAGAAAACTATGCAGGGTTCTACTACTCATGGGTCAAAGGAAGTATTTTTCAAGACCCAACCGTTTAGCAAAATTATGTTCATAATTATGTATCTGTACCTAATGGACAGTTTTCATTACAGATTTTCCATTACTGAAAACTGTATATGAGAAGAAAAATATTCAGATTAGCTTTCAAATGCTACACTGGAATTCACAGTGCTGATGCTTAAAAAAAACCCCACCCTTTGTTTTAAATTTGCCAGTACCTAAACCAGTACAGCATTTAGATGATCAATTCTACACATAAGAGTTTATATAATGACTTTAAGATTAACTAATCCTTCAACTGAATTAGTTAAAAGGTATAGAAACATAACTTTGCATTTTCAGCAGAGGGAGCTGCTTCTTTTGCAATTGAAAAAGTTCAGCCAGTGATGCCTATCAGATTAATGTTCAGTTTTTCATATAAACTGGGATTTATTTCTAGGATTAAGCAAATTTTGTCTTTTTTTTTAAATTAAACTATCTGAAGTGCTTTCAAATGAAAAAAATCTGGATAACTCCGCAAAACTCAAGGCTTTTAAAGTATATAAAAATCTACCGATTTTTAAGCAGCTAACCCCCCCCAAATATCCTACACTAGTCTGTGCAAATACAAGAATCATGAATCAACAGTTCATCTAGACATTCACCACAAAGAGCGAGAAACTACAAAGTAATTTCCTTTTTCACAGCTTAATCAAGGGGAATGCCCAAATAAACTAAAAACCATGTTCTTTCCACAGGATGTCAATGTGAAAAACTACGAAATTTCTTAGACTTGAAAATAAGATGTGTATCGAGTATCTTCCATCTTAATACTGTAAAGCAAAGCAGTTCCCGTACACTATTTCACATTATCACTGAGAGAAGTGATGTCATTTTTGCAAATATTATTCATGCTTTAAGATAGTTTCCGTGGGCCATTTAAGTAATAATTTGAGAGGCCTACCTTTATAAGCTACTTCCCAGTGACCTTCTAGAGAGTGATTTCGATTGGTGATCACATATTGATACCCAACCCAGAACCTAAAAAAAAAAGACAAAAGCCAAAAAACATACTAACAAAGTAAAATAAATTACACAGAACCTTCCAATACTTAAAAGCTAACTTTCAAAACATTCTGATGATTTTTTCCTTAACATTTCAGCCCATACGCTGGCAATGTAGAGAGAAAGACTACAGTTGAGGAATGAAGGAAAATACTTGATAGTTTTCTATGTTTACAAATGGTAACTCACCATGTCTTTAATTTCTATTCATAATAAGCACCTTATTCTGTTATGGCAGCACTTCAGTATCTCGGCAGCACGTCAGTATCTCGAACACGAAAACCACACAAAAGCATCCAGAAGTCAAATATTTTATAAACATATACAACTTATGTCAGACTGTTCCAGATCAAACCATCTAACTCTGCAGAGACAGAGATACACCATTACTGAACCACTCCTGGTGATTTGTCATGGCAGCCCATGAGACTGACAAAAAGCCCACAGACAAAAAAAAAAAAAGGAATTGTATTTGTTGTGAACTAACAGAATGAAATATCTAAAGCCACCAGAACATAGTTCTTGCAATTCAAAATGGCTTTACTTCATTCTTATCTCAAACTTGCAGCCTTTATTAGAGCTACTGGTACTTAATGGAAACAAAAATTCTGCTGAAAAAAATTAAAGAATTATTTCCATACAAGGTAGTGTAGCAGTACATCACTGTAAAATCCATCTTCCCTGTTGCAGTTCAAGAATACGAGCACGTCGCCGAGACAGACTGAAGATAAAAAGACACTGTCGAATTGTAGCCTATCTGTTAATGTTAATTAAAACATAAAACAGAGATGGCCACTGCCAAACAATCAACCAGCATGGTCATACTAGGTTATTAACCTGAAGTCAATTTTACCCTTAGATTTTCTAAGCAAACTGAGCTACCAGCATTTGTATCACACAGACACCACTCATGTAATATGAGATCTTTTGTCCTTTCCTTCCTACTCACCTACGCTGGTCTTTCCTCACAAATGTTTTTTCTTCCAAGTCCCACTCCTGTGCCAGGATAAACCTTAGCTCCTGGTCTGCAGTGAAGGTGGCGAGGGATCCATTCACCCGCTGACATGTCTGCACCGCATCCCAGTAGTTCTCCCCATTTAGGTACACTCTGTAACAGCTGGCTGTGCCCTCATAGTGGTGCCATCCTGTTGGGCACTTTCCTAGGAAACATGAAGAATAGAAGGGAAACCATTCCCCCCAAATTAGGATCTTCAAGATAACGTATCCTAATCAGTTTAGGACAATGCAACGCATAATCACTTGGATGTGTACACACAACGTACTGCGTATACTTCACCTCACCTCAGGAAGAGATGCATGCATTACAGATCACAGAAGGCTTACTTTACTACACCTTTTGATAAAGGAATTTTTAAAAATATATTTAAAAAGGTGCAACTCTACTTAGTAATGCTTCATTGCACTGTGACAGCCTTTAAAGTCTTTAATTAAGACTGATGATCTACTGTGGAAGATACTTCCCTGCATACCTTTATAAATCCAATCAGTTCGATAAATCAAGTCAAAACAAGCAGCAAGAAGCAGGAAGAAAAAACCAGAGGTGGCCAATTTAATGAGTCTATCTTTCTATTAGGTGGTTAGCAATACATCCAACTTGCTGTGAAGTTTTCAACCTACTTTTACAAACAAACAGTATTCACATAATCCTGCTCCCATAGTCAATCACTAAAGACTACGGGGGGTTCTGCGGCAATTGCTGTTTGCTTTGGGAAAACATTACTGCAAAATGGATCTTTAGGAAGTAAGAAGGTGATGGCGTGAACTGCTGTCTCTGCTTTCTCTCAGTTAACTCAATTGAGGGAATATGCAACAAAAGCCTTAATTCAACAGGCCCATGGGCTTTTGACTGGAATTCTTGGGGGCAATGGGTAACTAATAGAGAGAATCACAGGGACAGGCGGATGAAATTTAAAAACGCACATAAAATATGATTTTACCACCTGCATTTGCAGTATTAATTTTGCACAACACCCAAGAAAGGAACTTCAAATTCACAAACTGTTTTATGTTCATTGCATGCATTCAGAGTTCCTGTTCTCAAGCCTCTTTATTTCCTTCAGAAACAGTGGCCTTTATCATCAAATAATGATATACAAACTTAGATTTTAAGCCCTTTAATTAAGTATTTGTCCTTATTCTCCATTTATATGGAATCTTTTAAGATCCACTGTTCACACCACTAAGATGAGACAGAATACAGAATCAATCAGACTGCAGAGCATATTAGATATTGCTGTATCAATTTCTAAATTGCTTTATTGTCCTCTATAAAATCTTACTAACATAACTTAGCTACTGGAATCCACGACAGGTCAAAATACCTATTTTAATAAGCATTTTTGTCCTAAAAACAAACAAAAAAAAAACCAAATAGGTGAGTTTTTACTTTTGCTTATCACTTGTCTTTTTCAGAAGATCACCATAGTCCAAAGCAATCATTCCCAATTACTGCCATACTGTCTTCCCCACATATCCTCTTCCCAACCCCCCATGTCCCATCCCTCCCTCCAAGGCTAATCAGTGCTGTCTCATATTCCCAAATCCCTGGATGATCCCTGGAGCAAAAAGGGAATCAAGATAAATTGGTTGATAAGGGAGAAGGCAGGGGAGACTTAGATGTTTTGGGACTGGAGGGATTCAGAGGCAACAGTCACTGTGAGCTACAATCAGCGGGAAGGACATTTGCAGAACATTTATAATGCTTTAGATAAGGCTGGGACGAGGATGCCGACAGTGGCACTAGCAGTGCTGCAGCTGAGAGGGTAGGATGACATTGAAGTGATATTTTTGAAGAATCCTGACTGATTGATGGGAGTAACATGGCAAAACGCATTCAAGTGCTACATACTTCCTTGACAGACATCATCTTCAGAGAAGAATTTCCTTAAGTTCCCCATGCCCTAAAGAATACTTTTCCTATCAAAAAGGATACAAAACTCACAACATCAGAGATGCACTTAATTAACTAATAATAATGCAGTGTCTTTAAGATCATCTCCAAAATTACTTCAATCAAAAGCAATCAATTTTGTTTTCCCCCCATTTTCCAGGGGAACAAACCTACATGCAAGCTCACATAAAGAGACAAGGGCTAGATTATCTATCCCACTGCAGGCTGAAACCATCAATTAAACCATGGGTTTAGTTTTCTGTAATTGCAATGAGTTGTAAAAGAAAATTGCAACTCTGGTTTCACAAAAATGGGATTACTAGGGAAGTAGAATTCCTTGCACATATTGGCCTGCTATATAAACTACGCAATATAACAGGGCATATATAAAAGAAATGTACAAAAACCTTAAAAAAATCACATTAATAAAACCTGGTCAGAAAGCTATGCAAGGAAAAAAATCTATTAATTTCTCCTTAAAAAAAAAGCCTAAATTACTAAATTAGTTAGAAGAAAGATGGCCCAGATTTCCCAGTCTGCAACTTACTGCTAAATCGGACAGGCTGTGCCACATTGACAGTGTGAAAGCGGGTTGTCTCTCCTCCTCTCCCTCGATTGTGCCTGGAGTCCACATTCTCCTTCCCATGGTAAGTTCGCTGGTCCCCTGTCAAGCCTGGGGACCAGAAGGAACAGTCAGTAGTGGTGAAAAAAACGCAAGCAAAGGCAGATTTCATTTTATTAAACGTTCTCTGGGTTTTAATTCAAGACATATAGTAAGTAACCTAGTCAGGTGAACAAAGCTGATAGATCCCTGCAATAGCAGCTTGGCCATTTTACACAGTACGTAACCAAAATATCTACAACTGAAAAGAACCAACAAGCCATTACACAAGTCTTGCAGAGTAAGCTAAATATTTTGGCAGACTCTCAACAGCCTGCAGTTGTATACAAGACTTGATGCTCATCATTTCGATTGCTGCAGCAAATACATCATCTCCAAGTGCATTTTACCCATTCCTGTTTACAGAACTACCCACTCTCCAACTGCTTCATTTCTCAGTTGTGCGTTCAAGGATGTAAGACAACTTCTCCAATACATCTTCCAACACATTCTCCAAGATCTGGGACAAAATTAAAACCACGAAAGGAAACCTATCTTTAGCCAGAAGAACGAGTTTTTTCATTCACTCTCAAGCTTCTAAAGGAAACAATAGTTCATTATTTCTGAAACAAAAAAAAAATACATCCTTATCCCAGGGTCAGGGCTTCTAAAAGGCATACGTGACAACTGGATTCAGTAACTTAGGAAGAACGCAGTGCAAGGTATTATCCCAGAAAAGGGGCTGGGAGGGGCTCCACATGTCTTCCAGTAGTAAATAAGGAGCACACAGTTCAGGCAGAGATGCTGCAGGATGAGCCATAGCCAGCAAAACTAGCAAAATCTTAAGTAGGAAGGCTGGCATGGCGGTGGGGAGAAACCTTTGAGAAAGACAGAGATGAGCACCAAGAAAGTTTAATCTGGAAACAAGGGATTAACCTTAAAAAGGGAAAAATTAAGAACCCAAGAATGTAAGCATTAGAAATATCTACTAATATGTTATTTAATACTACCAGATGTTACCAGATTTTAACCAGCACAAAGAGCTATGCAGACATTCATTTCTACATTAAAAAATCAGCTTATTTTCCTTTAAAGCTGATTAGCTCTATTTAGCCTAGCTAAACCAAATAAACCAGTCATGGTCCCAAATAAAGAGGAACTACATAGTCTTCTTCAACAGGTTTAACTGTTGAAGAAGAAATGTTTTCGAACCTTTGTCAATAAAGCTTCCTCCTTTCAGACTATCTTTAAAAAGCAAGAAGTCCACAGCAATTTCACGATAACTTAAACACAGAGTTGGAGACTGTTCGGTGTATTACCTGAGGGGAAAGACCTACAGAAGATCCACCATCAAACAATGCGCTCCTTGGAACAAATGTTAGTACCAATGAGAAAAAAAAAAAAAAATCTCACTTGCTGGAGCCCAGGAATAGCAGAGTAGCTTTGCATTCATCTGGCTCTAGCATACTGAGTTTGCCCTGGGTTAATGGGATAAGCAAGGGATATTTAATTATCATGTTATCCTAGGAATTACATGTCTATAGAGATCACCCATTAAGAAATCACTGTGCATAATACACTCATATGGCTTTACAGAAATAAAGTAGTGATTCTACTTTCAATATTAGAATACACTATTTATCACAGGCAAGAAGTTAGTGCCAAGAAATTCAGTTACCACGCATTTCAAAGGACACAAAATGGTAAAATAATTTGACAGTGAAGATCACTGAATATTTTTTATTACTTTAAAGACCAATTTATTTTTGGTTTTAGAATTTGACTGTTCTTAATCCTGATGATCCCATAGCAGTATTTACACTATGCTTTTCAGAGCGATATTGAGGCACTAAAAACACAAATCTTTAATTATAGTAAGATGGTAAAAATAACACTAAAGTAGAATGTTTTATCGAAGATGAACTGAGCTCAGCACGGGAAGCTCTATTTTTCCATGGCATTAAATGGTAACAACTAAACCCAAAGAACTGGTAAGAACCAAACGCACAAAGAATTAGTTCCCTTTCAGAGCAGATGCAACACCATATGGCTGACCTTCCATGGCTAAACAGAACGCCCACGAGGACTTAACAATTTACCTCCCCTGGGAATAAAACAGAAGTTCACAGGTTTTAACATGTGAGGTTAAGAAAGAGTTACTTGGGCTAAAATCTTAAATTGACAGAATTTATGCCAGATGCTTTGAAAAACAGCTACACAGATCCCACACAAAGCAAGTTCAATCAGTCCTCACCCAGGAAGCAGGACACTCATTCCTTCCTCAGCATCTGCCCGTGTCAGCAGACTCACCGCTGAAACCAGGCAGGGCTGAAGAGGCAGAAAGCAGCCACCACAAGTCACTTCTCCTTCAAGCCCAACATTGTCAGCTGCTTAATAAACTGGAGCTTTTCAAATATCAAATTACTTCTGTTTGACCTGAATTTTCAGTCTCTGAGAAAAGCAAGGACGACAAGTTTTTCCAGGGCAATAAAGAAAGCAATGCTAACAAGCCTAAGTCACTTGACTGCCATGAAAAGCCACTGCAGATTCTGGTGGCAAAGGTGTAATTGGACTGGGCTTCTATTCTACTTTTTCAATACTCTGCAGAAGAATTTTCTATGTACCTTGCTGTTGCTGCTTCCTTTATAAAAATATTTTTATCTTCATAAATAAAGTAAGAGTGCCATGGACTAAGCTTTAAGATAACAACCTAAGCCAGAAGATCACAACCTAACCATGTTTGAGTGTTTCAGAAAGGGAAAGCCATCATTTTTGCTGCAGGTGTCCATACTTAATATTCTGAAAGTGAACAAAAACCCAAGTAGTGCAAATGGAATGTGAGCTGAGACCACACAAGTGTGAGAACTGGCACCACCTGAGGCAGGAACAGGCTGGAACATTACACATGCCGAACAGCACCGCATGGGGGAACAAACACAACACCGAATGGAAAACTGCATTCAGACGAGCTAGAAGAGAAACTGCCATCTACCACACATGCCGAGGTCTGCTTTGCACCAAGAAAAGGGCAGGTGGACAGAAAACTGCCTGTAATATAGAGAGGTCCTGGTAGGGTCAGGACTCATAAAAGGGTGAATATTGGGATTTGGGGAGTTGAACTGGTTTCTAGAGTTGTTGTGTGACAGATACACCAAACTCTTCACAAGGGTGGATGTCCTATGTCAAATTACGCCAGAATTAAACTGTTTGTGAAGCAGCCAGGTCTTGCCGTATATTATTTGTTCCAAGATTTGGGTTGCTCCTGTTTAAACACACAGATTCCCAAAATTTACATTAAAAGCTGACTTGACCCCTAAGCTTCAAATTTTCTGTCCCGCATATTACCTGGTAAAAGCTTGGAGAGCTTTTAATTCCATCTGGTAATTTGAGCAGAGAGAATTTCAGGATTAAATCCAGTTTTGTGCAGCTCCACACTTTGCATTATCAACATATTATGCTAGGAAATAGATATCAACCAAGAACAGCATCATGCTGATGATGTGCATGTTGGTGTGCATGTTATTCCATGTAACAGTAAAGAGCTTAACACCACAAAATAGGGTAAATAGGATGCGTTATACAGGAGTTCAGCAAGGGCTCAGGAAAGGTGTGAAAACGATCTGAGATTTTTATTATTATCTAGCTTTAAAAAAGGAGATGTACTAAAAAGCACACAAATGTCAACACTCACTTCAGCCAAACACAATATCCTTGGCAAAACAAAACACAAAGCTGTTTATGATCACTGCAAAACAGTGTGCTGCAGCCGATGCTTTACCAGTTACTGGCCATACCTTCAGCTGGCTCCACAAAGCAGACTTTGCAGACTCAAAGATGATATAGTGTGTATGTACTAAGGCAAGTGACCTCCAAGTCTGCACATTTCTTCCTGATACAGTATCTGGGTAAGTCCTTAAGAACAGCATACAAGATGACGTTGTTCAAGATCAGCATCTGCAGTTAGCTTCCTAGCAAGATTGTTTCTGTATGAAATTAGGCTCCCAACCTCAGCATAAAAACATGTAAAAAATCATTCTGTTTGCCATGGAACTGCAGGGCAGCTCATACTACTTACTTCTGCTAGGCACTGTTTGCAACTGCTCACCAGGATGGCCAGCGGTCCAGTGTCGATTGTGGCCTCAGGCTCAGAGGGGAAAAAACCCCCTAAGAATTCATCTCGTTGAAACTTTACAGTGTTCTTGTTTCTGACCAAGTAGGTCTAGAAAACAGTACTGAGATATACCTTCTAAAAGAAGAATGTGGCATTAGGCAAGGGTGTGCATTACAGGGTGAGCTGAAGGTTTTCAAATTCAGATGCTGGGAGAAGTCCAAGGACAGATGACAGCACAATCTGATCACTTATTCCTGGGACAAACTCTTTTTTTTTTTTTTTTAATAAATAAACAAAGGAAGGAAACAGAATGATCAACAATATAATTGCAAGCTGCAAGACTGGTATCAACAAGATTTATAAAAGGCACTGGAATTTAAGAAATCCATTCTCTGTTCATACATAACAGAAACAAACATCAAGCCTGTAGCATAAGATTAAAACATAGGTAAACAGCCAGAGCTATACTAAAACCTGCTCCACTCGTACTGCTGAAAATGAGTTTTGACCGAAAGGCCTGCAGAGAAGGTAGCATATTTGGAGGGGCTGCTCCAATATTCTTGTAGAAGCAAAGCTGAAAATCCAATGAGCAGTAAAAGGCAAACTGCAGAGCCGTTCCTTCTTATGGGTTTAAATACAGAATTATGTAACTACTTTCATTACTTGTATAGAAACCTAAGAGGAAGTGACTAGCAACAATAAATTCCCATTTGTAAAAAGCCCATGTTTAAGATATTAATGCCTGTTTCTACCATTTCACAGAATACACCACTTTGGGACAAACTATTTTTAGGATCAGTTACTGTTGATATGGAACTGCACACAAATGTCATGAGTCTCCACTGCTTAAGAAGAGAGTTGCAAGCAGATGCTACATAAACCCTCCCAGCAATTTTTAGGATGCTCACAAGAGCAAGCAGCCGACAGTTTTAGTTCTGATCAGTTTTAGTCTGATTGTCAATGAATTAATGTCTTACCTAATTGTGTTCTGAAAACAATGCCAGAAGAAATTATTCTAAAACCAAAGTCTTAGGGATTGGGGTGTTTCTAGTACTTCAGGTAACACACGATTCCCAACTAATTTATTAATTAATGATCCTCTTATTTTAATAGGAGCTTTGTTACTAACATGAATGAAACTAGGCCTAAAAAAGGTGAACTAAACCAACAGTGCAAATAAATAGCTTTGTATCAAACCTTTGAAAATACCAACATGACTAAGTAGTCACTGAAACACACTTTCGTCACCACCACAAAACCCTAATTCACGGCCATTGATCTTTTCCGAGTTGCTCATGTTGGAGTGTGCCATTAGTAGCTCTAAGGCTGAAAAGTAACAAGCTTCTCCACCAGATTCAGAGCCTTTTCTTGCAAGCTTTCTTTTCATGCTTCAGAGAGTTTTCATACCTTTTAATTTAAAGATATTTTAATTCTCCAAGTTTCACAAGTCCAGGTGGCTTCACTAACTAGTTCTTTTAGTGTTCAGTCTGCTTTTATTGAAGTTAAGAACCTTAATTAAAAAGTATTTAAATTTAGCTGAATCATCTCATTATTGCTCATCTAAATTCAAAGGTATTTTCTAAAGTTAAAGCTGCATCATTTCTTCTTAATTCAGCGGCCAAAGAAGAAACTTATCACTCCTGAGTATGACTATGTGCTACTAGTATTACTACTATTAGCTCCCCAGTCAACATCCCAGGACTTAGTCTCTCCTATGACTGGTCAAATATGTATTGCTTTCCACAACGTAAGAAAACTGTGCTCTTCCACACTTATTCTAGCCTCAGATTTACTTTCATTCATGCTATTTCTTTTTATACTCCAACACACCATTCATATGCACACCAACTTGCCCTTATTCTTGACAGTTCTGAGTAACACATGGCCTTCAACATTCATTTCATGTCACAACACTATCGCACCAAACTTTTGTTACAGGTATAATAGAGTTTTTATATCCTACACCAGTAGTTCTTGTTCCTCTGGTTTGCTGGCTACACTGCTTGCATTACTGTGCAAATATCTCAGTTCTTTCATAAATGCCACACCCAGCATTCTGGCTGTTTTACTGAGCACAGCCTTTTCACCAATTACTTATCCAATTACTCTTCCCTTCGAATGGAATACTTTCCTTCTCTGTGCTGTCCATCATTTTCCCCTCTAGTATTCTTTATGTATGTTATTCTCCTCTTCCTGCATACAGGCATGGCAATGAATCAAGTCTCTCTCATGCATCTCCTTTTGTTTCTTAAGGTTTTTCTCATCATGTCAGGCCAGACAGTCCAATGAGACACCCCAAACACAAAAGCAGAGCCTATCTACTGACAAATATTACTTTCATAAAATCCTCTTCCTAGCCATATACCAAATATTCTTTGTAACTCCAGTCCTTAAGTGAAAGATCCTGCTGCATCCTCCATACAACAACTTAAATTGCTGACTAATACACAAGGCAAAAAGAAGATAAAAATACTGTTTCCTACTAATATGGATTTTCTAATATTCCCGTAAGTGAAGCCTTCAGTGCTGTTTGAGTAAATCCAAACACTGGCTCCTGTAAACATACGATTAAAAGTTTATGAAGAGTAAATACACCAGCTTGTTTGGCAGAACAAAGTTCTCCACTTAAGCACATGAAGCATAATCTGAACAGGGAGCAATAAAACAAGCACTCTACCTAAGTCCAACGGTGTCACAGTTTGAGTGATATACTCGTACAACCAAAACAGTAATTCCAATTTAACCTCAGGCCTATGTGTCATTTTAGTTTAATTGCAACATGATTTTTTCCTTGTCATGAAAGTCTTTTTAGACTACAAACTCTCCTCACCTCCAGCATGACCTACTCAGACACTAAGAATGGAAGAGTAATTCAGACAAGCGAAAAACTGTTTGGAGCATTAGCTGCACAAAATGAAGGGAAGACAACTCAAGGTTGGTTAATAAGGGGTACATTTCTACCAAACAATCTCCACTTTCAAATAAAAATAAGCAAGTGACCTTAAAAAGAAGAGTCAAAATATTGCTGCAAAACAAGTCAACACTGGTATGAACAGCCTTCTCAGCTTTACTTACCTGGACAGTCAACTTCATCACTCTCATCCTCACAGGTGGGCCACCCATCACACTGCCAATTTGAAGGGATGCACTGGATGGTACCACTCCGACAGGCAAACTGCCCTGGGGTGCAGCGGAGCTCTAAGAAAGAAGAAAGTTGTGCTTTGTTTGAAGTGTTACTTATGCTTGTAAATCTATACATAGATCAGTTGTCTGTCATGTAACATACTGCTGAAGTGCAATGGACAAAAGCTCTGGATAACTCAGCCTGTTAAAAACTCCTTAATTTCAGATCACTCCCATGCTTTGAACTGCATGTTTGTGGTATTAATAGACAGGAGGGCCTGCTTCCAGTGCTTGGGAAAGAATTCTGTCAGGCATCTATAGTTAAAACTTCCTAACAAAGATACCATGTAAGGAGCTATCACCACAGCATTACCCATTTACTTCACAGAATCACTAAGGTTGGAAAGGACCTTCAAGATCATCAAGTCCAACCGCTAACTCAACGCCATCATGCCCCCTAAACCATGTCCTTAAGTGCCACATCCACACGTTTTTTGAACACCTCCAGAGATGGCGACTCCACCACCTCCCTGGGCAGCCTGTTCCAATGCCTGACCACCCTCTCAGTGAAGAAATTTTTCCTAATATCCAATCTAAACCTCCCCTGGTGCAACTTGAGGCCGTTTCCTCTTGTCCTATCACTAGTTACTTGGGAGAAGAGACCAACACCCACCTCGCCACAACCCCCTTTCAGGTGGCTGTAGAGAGCGATAAGGTCTCCCCTCAGCCTCATCTTCTCCAGACTGAACAACCCCAGTTCCCTCAGCCGCTCCTCGTAAGACTTGTGCTCCAGACTCCTCACCAGCTTCGTTGCCCTTCTCTGGACACGCTCAAGCACCTCAGCATCCTTCTTGTAGTGAGGGGTCCAAAACTGAACACAG
>NW_010541672.1:29074-46214 GCF_000687285.1 Phaethon lepturus
CGCTTCTTGTGGGACTACTTGTTCACTTTTCTCAGAACCAAAGTTCAACAAAAATATGCTATTGCGAGATTATGCAATAAATTCAAAATCCTATTTCCATTCCAGTCATTATGTATGCCAGGACCCGCTAGACTTGCGCACGTGTCCAGCCCGATTTAAAGCAGTTTCATAGAACTATTTGTGAAACAATTTCTATATCCACAAACCTGTTTTCACTTTCTAGCTTAAGCTCTTTTGTAGAATTTCTCCATACGAACACATCCTTTACAAGAAACTGTCAATATCTGCAAACATGTAGTTCCTGCTTCTGCAAGAGTACTGCCTACTTGCCACCATTATACTGTCAGACCTAATTAGCATTATAAAGAGTACAATTTTTTTCTTGCTTTTTTATATCAATTCCATCTATCAAATGCCAGAACCTAATAATTCAGCTTCATTTTGTGTCCCTCAAAACATTTTGCAGGGGACAAAAAAAAAAAAAATCTGTCTACACCAGTGAACAATTCTAAGCTTGTTTACAGATGGCAGGTCAGCAAGTCACCACTAGCATCCATAGGCTCACTTTTGCACCAGACCATCACCATCTGGATGATGGTTGTCAATTTTCCAACCAATGTTTTTGAATAATTTAGCATATTTTCCTCTCAGTAAATTACACTAATCCCAGGTAAGCTATGTCTAGAGAATGAGCACTTTTTTTTTTTTTTAAAATGTTTTAAAGTAACACACACTCAACTCTGATTTTGAAAGAATCAGGTAGGTAACTTCCACAGGGAGAAATCTCTAAAAGAAAATTTAAAATATGGGTATGTGTTCTCTCACCCACAGCTTACAATCTAAGAAGAGAGTTGTAATTGCAGTTGTTACCTTCTTGAAACACACATTTAAACTAAATCAAGACAGACGTCACGTTTAAGTGTTCAGACAACATGACCAGGCATAATAAAACCAGTCATCGTGCACTCTCAATAAAGCTGTACCCACACACCTAGTAATTGGTACAGGATATTGATAACAGGCTTCTAATTTGATGTTAGACTAAAATCTAGTTCTAGTACTGGTTTCTCTTCAAAGCACAGACCTGCTCTTCTAGAAAAATAAGAATGGGCACATCCTCTTAGCAACCACCTACTCTGAGCAAACATTCAGGTCACAAAATGGCCAAGAACTCACACAGACCTGCCAGACTACTAACAGCAACAACAGGCCTTACAGCAAGACAAGAGTGTACTCACCCATTTAGAGTTTTACTCAGTCCAGACAACTAATAGTGAATGAGCACAGGGGAAATGTGTAAAAAAAAAAAATCTACTAGCTTAGGTCAGAACGATTTCCCCCCACAGAACAGAAACTGAAGTCATTTTTTTAGCCCAAAGAGACACATTTTGAGGGGAAATTATTAGGGGAATAAAAGATTAGGCTCTACTTGCCCAACGTAGCAAGAGAGAAAACTTAAAATCTATCTTTAAGCTAGGGGAAAAAAACCAACAACCAAAACAACAAACCAAACACAAAACCTCAAGTGGAAATTAAAATTACTCAAATTTCAAGTTCACGGAAAAACATCAACTCTTCAGTAAATTGCTGCAGCTTCTTTCACTACTTTTGCGCAATGTCAGCATGCAGTGGAAGGTTTCTCACAAAGTTCTACTATCGCAGTTTCAAGTATGGAATTTACACTGGAGTCCATGGTAGATATTTCAAAACGTGAAAGACTATCCTCAGCCCAGCTCCAGGTTTCCAACGCAGCCACCTGCAGTTATGGCAAAATTCAAGTCCAAATTCAATACTTTAAATAAACTCTTTAATTTTTTTATTGCTTGGCTTTAGTGGAAGTCACACACACCCCCTGTGAAGAAAGCTATTCTGCAGCCCTCTGGTTTTGCAGGCAGCATCCAACAGGAAAGGACTATGAGCCAACGTGCATATGGGAAAAACAAAGAATACTTTTGTCCCTCTAGAATTTCATATATGCTATTACTATTTTATGTACAATTACATATGACTGGTTCAGATAAAAGGATGACTCCAATGCAATATTATGGGCATTAAAAAAATGCCAGTTACATGCCATAATATCATTACTTCCTGTATTCTAGACACTCCTCTCTGAAGAACATGGATACATGGAAGAGTACAGAACATTTCGATTAAAACACCACTCAAAGCAGCTGAAAAATTGTTCCCAATGGGAACCATGGTATGTCAGATGCACTAATTATTTCAGAACAAGGAACACGAACTGCTACGCAATTCTATTGCGGAGGAGGAAAAAAGTGACACTAGAAGAAGTACTGTGAAATGAACATCTCCATATTTTGCAAGTACTGCATATTAGTCCTGAGCCATCCTAACCCAGGGCCAGTGTCCCCATGTGTTACTGAACTCCTTAAATCATCGTGCAGCTTCTGGAAGAGTTTCATCTGAATTGTATTGCTTCTACGTGCTGCCTGCTGTGGTTTAGCACAAAGTGAAAGATGCAGCCATCTGAGAAAGTCTAACCGCCTCTCTCACTTGCGCACAGGGTGGGTTTGGATATACCCAATAGCCTCCTTGAGGACTAATGCTTAAGATCAGCTCTTTCAGAAACCCCTTGCCATTGATGGAGCACATACTTCCACTAAGGTCGTGTCCCGTGTCCCGCCCCCCGTGGGCTGTCATCTGGACAAGATATGGCAGCAGAATAGGCAGCCACAGGGGCAGCGCAGCCCGGCCCCACAGAGCCTATGGAGCACAAGGGCTGCCTGCCAACACCATCCCCTCGGCCCCGTGTGCCCCACAGAGCCCTGCACGCCGGGCTCAAGACTCCCACAGCAGAGCACATCAGGTAGCCAGGTCAGGAGCCTTCAGAGGTAAAATACGTACATAAAAATAGATAGAAGCCTATGAAGAACCTGTGAGATACTTGGCCAAGGAATAGAGAAATTTGGGAAAGGCGAGGATGCACAAGATAGGTGCCAGTCTCCACAACCCAGTCAGGCGTTTCATTTCAATAGCCTATTTTCAAGCCAAAAGAGCCGAAAAATGAAAACATTTTGAGCCTGTCTCTTTACTGCAGAAAAGGCAAGTCATGCCGCCAGCAGCAGAACAGGATTCATGAAGACATACGAGCGCTAGCAAACAACAGCACAACACAATGTAATCATCCATCTTTCCTGAACTGCAAGTAATTATTGAATACATGGTCAGACTTTGTATGAGGGGTGTGGTAAATAAAAACTGTTTCTTCACCCATATAAGATTTCCAGTTCTTCAAAAGAATAGCAAAGTTTCAAAAATATCAGCCCCACTTCTGTCCCTAAAGTCAGATATCCCACACTGTTCATAGCTATTGATGGTAACTCACAGCAAGAAAGGACGAGGAAGAAAGTTTCTTAAGCTATCACCTCCTAACAGCACTAAAAACATGCATTTTCCATGAACTGTTAAAGCAGAAACATTTTGTATTTTCAATATTGTTAGAAAATATGTAATAGCACAAGTTCAGCTATAAGCAAGCAGCTGCTGGAGCAGAGGCACCAATACAACATTAGCTAACGGCATCAACAACTGCCTAGAAGTGAAAACACGGAAACGCAACCACCTCCAGCATTCACGCACAACGTGACAAGTTACATCAGCAGTATGATGATTCACATGCGAAATTCTAACATAAAAGGCCTATTTTTCTTCTAAGGATCAGATAGAGTCTTCACTATGCTACAGCACAAAATTTAACAGACTGAAATCTCATTTTAGAGCAATTAAATTTATCTGACATTTGCTGAGAAAGAGAGGCATGTAAAACACTGGAAATAGCAGCAATTATAGGTTTTGCACTATACATAACAAACTTATAAAGCATCATGAAGTTTAAGCAGTGTGAGAACGTGAAAACCCTTCAAGCAGTGAGGTGTCATTATGCAGTCTCTTCACTTTATCGTCTCAAAGCACTTCTGCAATGTTAACCCTCAACAGTCTTGCCAACCACCACATCCTTCTACCAGTGGTTACAACCAAGTACAGAAAAATTACATAGTTTGCCACAAGGTACAGGTAAGATGAACGGCCGAGCAGAAGTCAGCTATCCTGGCTGCGCTTCCATGCTTTCATGACAACACCATGTTTCTTCCTTAAAACCCAAGCAACCTGCCAGTTCAGCAGCACACGCCTACCTGAACAAACATTTGTCTTTCAGAAATATCAGTAATTAACAACGACATCTGCTCTGGTAACATTTCACCTCTTCTCTCTAGCAACAGTTTATTAAGAGCTAGAAATTGGCCAGAGGGAGCAAGAAACTCCTTAACTTTATTTAAAAAGAGGAAAAGAAAAACTGCAATCAGGTTCAGATCATGTTTCAGTTCTATGAGCTTAATATATAACCCAAGATAAAACTTACTGTCGAGTGAAGGCCAAAAAACCCAATGCCAATTTGCTGGGACACATTATCTAATAATACTAGTGCCCATGAGTCACTCACCTGAAAGAAGTCTTGCCAAAGCTAGTCGTGGACCTGTAATTTGAAATTTAAAAGAAAACTTACAAAACAGTTGGAAACTTAATTAATCAAACACCAGAAATAACAGGCAAGATTATAAATAAACACTGCCATAAAACCCAAGAAGTCTTCATCTCCTTTAGCTGCCAAATATGATTTTTCTAAGTTAGTCAGTGACAAAACAGACAAGATTTTTGACTACTTGAAAAATCTAGGTTTCATACAGGAAAAAAAAATAGTCTTCAAGGTGTTTGCTTCCACTTTTACAGAAAGCTTTTGTTCCAAAGATTTTCCCAATTGCATGTTGAATACACTCATCATGTATTTCAACAGAGGGCTCAACTAGCTCTTTAAATTTTCTTTACAGCACGCTAGTTTCCAGGTTTTCTGCTAAGTACTCAAAAATAGACATTTACAGCGAGCATTATCCACAGGAAGGACTTCATGACAGATGAATAAAATACACATACACCCACCCTGCTTTAATTTCCAGCCCGCTTCACATGTTTCATAAAACAAACACCTTTTCGCCATTATAAAATGATCCAGGAAGCCCTTTCAGGTTTAATCTTCTCATGTAATCTTTCCATGTAATTGAGAATTATTTCCTTCTGGAGCCTGAGCGCTAGGAAACCACTGTGCATCTCTCCTGCAGCAGATGCACACCTGGTCAGTGTGCTGCCCTGGGCGTTACACTACATGCAACCTGTATTTTGTACTTCATTTTAAGTCTTCCAGAGGTGCGTTTGGACTAGAACACCTCCTGCTTGCATTTAAAACTGGAACTAATTTCTTACTCATCCTCCCTCTTTTTTATACAAAATATAAGGGATAATTAGTTTCTCAAAACAATTGTTTTATTTGAAAGAAAGGCAGACAGCATCTATATCCAGTATCTGAGACTACTTTTCAACATAGTAAATCTCATTTTAGAGCTTCCAATACCAAGTCAAGACCATAATAGACGCATGAGACAAAGTGTTGATTCAATACAAGTTCACTTTGCTAGTTCAGTTTTCTGAATGAATTTGATGAGTTGGCTTTGAAACCGCAAGCTTCAGATCAAATGAAGCTATTGTCTGTCCACATTAAGTTTAAGTCAGATCAGCTACAGTTAGTCCCCCTGCAAACAGAAAGATCGCATGCTCCCACTAATTCAGCAGAAATATAGTTATACAGATCCAGTATCAAAGAAGGTGGAACCGGGGCCTCATAATAGCCGTCTGCCATGAAGCTAGCGGAACATCTACACTAATGTATTTAATTTACTTTTTTAAGTATTAGCTCTAGTGGAAGACATCTTCTGATATGCTGGGATTACACACATCTCAGAGGCAGAACAGCTAGTTTCAACCCTGTGCTACCAGAAGCTGCCTTATGAACAGAGCTGGGACCTTCACGCCCATACCGTAAGAAAAGCCTTGAGTACTGACCAGTCACAGCTCTGACCCACAAAGAGCAGTACCAGGCCACACCAGCACAGGGGGGAGAGAAGCAGCAGGGGTGGAAATAGCTCTCAGGAATGGGCAAAAAACAGCAAACTCTAAAAATTTCTGCCAAGTGACAGAAGCCAACTGCCCATGTATCTCAGAAAAGCACCTCTCTAGTCTACAAGCACTATTTACTCATCAAAACACTTCTGCAAAGATAAGCTGGTGCATGAATGAGAATGCTTTGATACTGTCTTCACAGGATTATTCATCCTCCCTCAATTCAAGAGAGAGATATAAAAGCAATTCAGTCCAAAGAACTGCTACACCCAGTAAAAATGCCAGAGGTCCTGTCTCGGGTACATATAATAAACATCTACTGTAAAGCATTAGGTGAACACATCAAAGTTTTCAAAATCTAAATTTCAGCCTTTTATTTCCAAGACGCTGAAGCCCAATCTCTTCTAAGGTAGAAACATACCCCTGACAGACAGAAGACTCCCCTTACTTATAAACCATGTATTCCTAACTCTGATACATAAACCGCTAGTGGCACAAAAAACTCAACGCCTTGCCAACTCACAATTTAAGAGGTGGGTAAATGCATGGCACAATACAGATGAGGTGCCAGAGCTCTAAACTAAAGCCTCTATAATGTAAGTTTCAGTTCAGGAGAGTGCTTTGATACAAAGACTAAACTCAGTGACTGCAAACACTGATAATGAAAGTTTGGGTTCTTCCAGTTCCAATGACTTAATTTCTCTTTAATAGAGATTCACCAGTCAGTAAAGTCTGATATATTAAGACTTTATTTTGGTAACTAAGACTACAGATGCATGTTAGGTTTTAGCATTTACATAGCTAGTATAGATTTTAATTCATTTTAGTTTTTAATACAGGGAAATGCCACTTTTCATTTGCTACGCTAATTGTCAGTTCTTGCCCACTGAGCTTCATTTGTATGGAAATTGAAATTTGATTAAATGCACAAATCCATCATTTGATATTATTTCAATTATAAGCTATTACTCTAACTGAAATGCACGTATTGGAAAAGATAAGCTTGAAGTACATGGTTTGGTTTTGTATGTAAGCTTTTAATGAACAATGGCAGTTTTGTGTGTACCTCACATGTACTTCACTTATTTTGGTCACATTTCTCAAGATAGGATCTGATAGATCCTCTGGCATAATTTTTATTTACAGACTGAAATAAAACAGAAGACAAAAAAACTTCCTGCTTTCTCAGTGTAAGTCACTCATTGTCCCAAACCAGATGAACCAACCTGTAAGAAAATATACTGTTCTCTTTCCAGAGGCAATTACAGCTATCAAAAGCCGATTAAGCATTAACAAAAACTCTAGCTACAGGTGCTTAGGCCAGTAACTCTTCTTATTCAGATTTTAACTTGTCCAACAGGTATTTCTTATATTCTATAATACTAAACTTACATACTTAAGACCTGTACCTACATGTTGTACTACCATTTCATATTTTAACACATTTAAGAATTAAGTTTACTAAAATTGAAAATTGTTTTTTTTCTTAAGTCACCATTTCTATATAACTTGGCCCATGCTAAACTGTACAAGCATGATCAGATCCTAGCATCTTCAGCAAGAAGCCTAAACCCCTAACCCCTTAGCTTCTGGAGATTTTACTCTGTATCAGTGCTCAATAAATCCCTGCAAACAAGCATCAGAAACAAAACAACAGCAGAAGAAACACCATACCCTAACTATCAAAGGCACATACAGCTCCATATCTAATATTTACACTCAAAAGGAAGCATAGCATAACCAATATTTTTCTCCAGACTCCTATTTACTGAGGTAACAGAAACTTTGAAATATTCTTAATATTCCAAATACAACATTGCAATGGTTCTCTGAATTTAATCCTCAGCAGAGACGTGGAAAAACTGTCCATAAGCTAGTCCTCTGCACTTGAAAAGCAGTTTTCATACCTTGGACTTCTCCCAAGTCCACTGCTGAAGTTCACGGGAGCAGGTACCATACCTCACACAGACCTGCTGAGACTCTGCCAGCTTGTGAACGGCACAGCAGCCCTGCCTGGCCTCTGCTCCCAGTGGCCAGAAGTCTGTGGCTGAACAAAGTATTTTCAGTGACAGAGAAGCTGCCTACAAACTTGAGGATGTTCTGACACAGTCTTAGAACAGGTTTTCTTGGTTTAAACTTGTGTCTGAGGTATCGCTGATCCCACGTGAAGGCTCTGCTCTCAGGCAAGTGAAGCCATGGCTAAGTGGTATTTCCCCTCAGCTCCGCATCACAGAGAACTTTTCACTATCCATTCATCGCCCAGCAGGTTTCTTTATGTCACTTGGTGAATCCTGCTTTCGTTACATGTTTTCAGATTTGTCCTTACCCCACCAAATGCTGCATTAGGTGTAGTAGAATGAGCACATACTGTACTTTATAACAAAGCCACAGTAGGAGAAAAACAGACTATAACACCACCTTATTTTCAGAGAAGAAAGCTATCTGTCAAGCTCAGAAGTCACCATCAAACAATCCATTCCATAGATAAGTTTATTAAAGTTTCTCAACAAAACTGGTTCTCTTTACTGTTCTTCAAATTAAAAGCCTAAAGAAGAACAAAGCACTCTATTTTCACATTCAGTTCCACATTAAATGCAATGCTCAGCTGTTCATCTGTGCTACCGAAAATGTGCCTAAGCGTTATAGGTAGCTTTCGTCCGCCACGGCCCGAGTTGTGTGCAGGAGGGTATGACAGCACAACGGCAAAGCCAAAAGGGCCCTGTGCTACATACAGAGCAAAACACAACCCACACCTACTCTCAATCTTAACTCCATCTTCTGAAAATTAGAGATTCTGGAGTTATAATCCCATTTGGTAGGAACGCATCCGTTCCAAAAATAAATAAATACATGTTGGAGGCATCATAATTTTCTGCATGACCTCAGCGTGCAGCTTCATGAAGTAATTAAAATTGTGACAGCACTCCAGCTGAAAACTGTAAGTCCTTAATGAATAACTCTAATGAACATTCTGTATTACTCAGTGTTCTGTCATAGTAAGTTATGCTGGATGAACCCAACATCCACCAAAAGATTTTACAGCATGGTAAGGAATGCTGGCAGTCTCCTTCCCCTCATCCCCTCTCATCAATATTATACCTACACTCCACACAAGCTTGGAACTGACCCAGTTTCTCCTTGCTCACAAGTGTCATTCACTGCAATTCATTGTCTGCTCTTTGTCTGGAGGGCAGACTCAATGCCAGTAAGGATTAAAAAAAAGAAAATCAAAACAAAAACACACACAAAAAAAGCTAAGGCAGTGCAAGAGACCCGGCATTCAGCCAAAGCAACAACATCAGAGCTTCTTGAATGGGAACCCTGGCTATGATTTCCTAAGACTTAGAAAATACAGACTCTGTTCTTTATGAATGTAGACACTTCTTCCTAAGACTGAAACAAAAAAAAAAATATATTTCCCCATTCCCCAGTACTGCTAAAACCAAATGGAAACCAAAACTTTCTACTTGAACTAAGCCAAAATAATACTGTGAATTAGGCAATGCAGCATTCCAGACTGAAAAAGTTTCTTTTCATAGCAGTGAGAATACCAGTTAAGCAACAGGCTTGCCTTCACTGCCTTCACCCCCCAAAACTGCTGTATTATGATAGTAAGTAAATAGGAAGAAGGGAAAAGTAAAAATACAGTACTGGCACAAAGAGCACTCGGTACTAACAAAACCAAAGCCATAGGTACTTGAGAACCCTTTAATATGGCTCAAAATTAAAGCCTGCAGCTCCTCTACACTAAAAGCTTTGTTCAGGACTTCAGATGTTTTGTACAGTCTTAGGTGGGACCACAACAGTGACAAGTGACCTAAACCTGTACAGCACCAAATTTTTGGTCATTTCCCTAAAGAAAGCCCGAGCAGTAAGCGGCTCAGTAGAAGTGCCAATCACACCTCACAATTAAATTCACTAACCACTTTTAAGCAAGCTTGAGAAAGTCAAGCCCAGAAAAATACAGCGTGCAGTGCAAGTTTTAGAAAGCCTAGAGCCAGCATAAGGGAAGGAAACAATGACCACCTTGAACTTCAGAGGGCAGGAAACCCTGATATGGTTTGCACTGTTCGGCAGCTGCCAGCGCACCAGCACATCTACGCGTCGCACTGTCACGGTGGTGGCGTGGCTTCCCAGCTGGCAGTGAAGTGGTGAGCTGGGGTAACCGAACCCTTGCACGAGACCCTGCAGGACTCCCAGCTTCCTTGTGCCACAGCACATATTGTGGACACACAGAGGAGACACGGGGAAGACAGAGGTTTATTAAATCAGTGGTGTCAGGCAAGGGTACTACAGTGGAGGCAGTATAGGGAAATAGGAGACAAACCCATTGGAGTCCAGGTTTCATTAAACCCTACTACTAATGAAACATGCTCATGGGTGCTAAGAAAATAGCACTATTCCTCCTCACACAGAATTTAAATACAGTCACACAGACAACATACTAATTCTCACAGCAAATGCAGCAACAGAGAAAAAGTCCATTAAGAATGACATCAGTAGTGAAATACTCAGCAAGTCATCAATTCTGCCCAGAAAAGAGCACTATACTTTCTCCCCTACAATCCATATACCCAGGTCGGGACAGACTGATTACCCACATACATGACAAATATTTAAACTGCTTGGGTACCTCAGCTTAGCTACTTCCAGATTCCATCCTCAATCTTCACCTCAAACCTTCACCTTCCTTCTAAACACGGCTTTTATGACAAGATCCTCACACTACACTGCATCTAAATACTCTAAACCATCGTATTAATGTACACATACTCTTAGGCAGCTCTTCACAAAGCTGGGGTCTTTCTGAACAAGAAAAAAACCACCTGGTTCTCAGCTCTGTCTTCACAAGTTTTTCAGCATTACCTGCACCTCTCACCTCCCAGGAGGCATCTGCACTGGTCATTCACCAATACATCTCCGGTACATTTCAGAGTCACCTCTGGAATGTTCAGAACTACACAGTGGTGCCAGCAACCCTAGAAGGACCAGTCTGATAATCAGAAGTATTCAAATACCAGAAACCTTTCTTTTTTTCAATTTCTGACAGTTTCTGTACAAGCTGCTTGTTGGAAAGCCTGTAAAATGCAACCTAGAGAAATTATCTATAAAAGTAATCTAGAAAGTACTTCTGCATCTTAAGCTACACCTGGTAGCTGCCTACCCAAAATTACCCCACAAAACCTAAGCACGTGAGAGAGTTCCCCTCCTCTTCCAACCAACTGTATTTGCAGGATGAGGAAAGTACACATCCTATCAAGTCAGTTTGGACCAGTATTTGCTCCGATGTGAAACACTTTTCACTTAAGAAGGATCACCAGGGAAAGAAGCTGTATTCCCTTTGATCAAATAAACCGTAGGTGTAAGGGGAAAAAAAAAAAAGGCTAAAACCCAACAAATACTCTATAGAGATCAGAGTTTTCCACAGAGGAAAGAAAAAATTAAATCCAAAGTTCAACATGAACTGTACCAGTATTTCTTGGATCAGGTTTCAACAAGAAGAGTATTCAGATGAAACACGATAACAGCCATTCAAGAACTGTCAGAGCAATCAAGGCTAATTTGTAGCCACCATTAAACTGAACCTAGGAACTGCCAGATTTCAGCATTATTAGTTAGCAAGCCCATTTACTTTCAACACGACAACACATGTTCCTACTTTGCAGGAAAACAAAAAAATTAATATATCTTTTTTTTTCCAGTACAGGATTCAATAGTGCTTAAGCGTATCCTCAAACTTTCAGCACATGAGCAATCCAAACAGATCTACTGAAAATACAGAATTTAAGGTCAAGTATGTATTTACAATACCTTGCTGAATTAAAACACAAGGAACCGCAATACTCTTTAATGCCAAACAAACAGGTGACAAAATCCTACCTATGAAATCAGATATTTTTAACCACTCTACTCTCCAAAAATTAATGCCATTTCTTAATTTCAAAACCAAATGAACATGGAAGAAGCTCTCTACAGGGCCCTAAGGAAGGTCATGGTCTTAAACAAAATTTAAGAATTCAGGGAGACAGGAAATCTGCACATGAGCACTATTCAAATGCAGGTCACGCTAAAAAAAACAATTTTGCTCTCATTTCATTTTTTCATTCATAACTTGTACAAGACTTGATGAGCAAGCACCTAGAACACTCAAAAGCAAGAATTCAATATACAGAAATATTCTGACCTCAAGTAGGGAAAACCCATTTTATCCTTTGCACAGTAGCTGGTGCAGGGGCTGTCAGGTACTAGAGCAAATGGCTCATGCTTTGAATAGCATTCCTCCGCTCGGCTGAAGCTGAACATGGCAGGAATATGGCAGAAATGCCGCCGACGCCAGTCACTGCTGCGTTTCTCCACATTGTATGAGATACTGTGCTTTCTTCCACGTTGAAACAAACACCTGAACAGAAATTTCATATACCAAAACCCAACGTTTAAGAGTCCTACCAGAAGTGAGCAAATAGAAGTCCAATCCATTTATAGAAAGCCACTTAACCCTTTAAGAGTAGTTTTCTCATTCCCCACACCTTCTAACAGCTCGAGTACTGCTGGTGCTGTTCAAGCAGCTTTTATTATGCACGTGTCAGGTACTGTACCATGAAACTTGATCTTTGCCATTTTTTAGCTGTCGTATCAATAGAAAAATTACATTAAATTACATTATTGCTCAGAAAGACACAGATAAGCACTCATACAGTATAGCATCCTTGGACAATTTCTCTCCAGTCTGCTTACTACCAGAATTTGGAGGGGGGGATGATGCTTCTGATTAAGACTTTGCACTTGGATCTCACTCCTGCAAGATCCCTGATTTTTCATAAAGATTTTTCCAAGATCTCATTAATAAAGTACATTTGCGTTACTGTCTTTTAATCAGTGAAGAGTAATTTCAGTGTAGCAAATGATTTCATAAATTCAGAGACAAAACACAAATGCAGATTTGACCATCTCTAGATTAAAAGAAGCTGTAACACGTTTTAGAAGCTTAGCATACACAAGGCAAGATGCTACTTAGGCACAAACTCAAACCAAGCAGGTGTCAGAAGCAGGATCATGTTTTCTTTCAAAGTGTATAAAAGACAACATATTACTTTTAAGGCAGAAGAAATATTAGCACAGACAAAACATACAGATACTGAAGGACAACACAAACTCAGTTTTAGGTAAAATTCTTCTCACTCATGCTTGACACCTACCCTTCTATCACCCCATCTCTCTTCCCACAGAGACCTGGGCTGGGCGAGCCACAGTCCAGGCTGGAGCTGACCTCCCTCCATAGAGACCTATGGGCTGCGCTCACCCACTTCAAGCCTCAGCCCCTGTGGCATTGCCCACTCTGCAGTGCAGATTTCAGTTCAAAACACAACTCGATGGAGGCTTCAGCATTGCAAAGTGACATCTGAAGGAAACGCAGTTGCAGCCAGCACAGAACACCCAGCATCATTCTAGCAGAAACAGCACTTAATCCCCTTTTTTGACTAGCTTTTTCACTGGGTATCCCGAGTAGCTGAACTCTTTCCTGGTGGGGAAGGTACGAGGAAGCACAACAGAAAAGGTCTACGAAAGAAAAGACAACACAAAAAGTTACACAAATGAAAATACGACAAAAAAATAATTATAAATAAGTAAGTTAAAGGACAAAGGAGGCAGGGAATGTCCCAAGAGCAGCCAACAAAAGCAAGTTCTACATTTCCGCCCACGGAACTGGCTGACAATTGTCCAGTGCTAATCAATAAAGAAGCTAAATATAATGGTTAGACAGCCAATTTTAATTTTAATTAAGTAGGAAGTTGAATGTTATACTGTTTAGCTATAGTTAATGAGGCAACTATCAATTTCCATTAAACTTAAAATTGTAATCTAAATGGTAGACAACAAACTAATAAAAACTTCCTTAGTAGTTCTATATAGGAAATACCATTAAAATGTTGTTCATCAAACCCAGAATTAGCAGGCTGATCCTTTAGTACGAAGGCAAAAACTAAAGTTTCACAGGAAACCACAAGATGCCAGAGGATTTCACAGTCTGGGGAATGCAGATTAAAGGTTAACCCCAAACTCACATTTTTAAGCAACTCGGTTGCTAGAGTTCTGCTACAGCTAATCAATGACTCCACCAAACGATCTGCAATTTCTCCTCAACTCAATAGGTTCACTACAAAACCACCACTGGAAGTACAACGCAAAAGTGTGAGCCATCCTGCCATGCAAGGATCTTGAATGGTACATAAACCCTTCCAGAGCGTGGAAAGCCAGGAAGGAACAGGCACTGCCAGGCACCCACTGCACTTATCACTGCTGAAAAACTGGTGGGTCCTGGCACCCGCACAGTCTTGGGAAACTGTCAATCTGTTCTTTAAAACTGCAGCATAAGAGGAACACGTGCTGTATTTAGACAGGAATAATAAGCTGAAACTGCAGAACAAGCAACAGGCTGGCAACTAGACTTACCAAGAGAATCTGGTGTTTGGAGTCTCTGTCACAGGAAGTAATTAAAAACATGCTAGACAAATACTCTTCAGGAATTGCCTGGGTTTACCAGATTTTGTTTTGGGACAGGAAGACAGACGACCCAATCTCTTAGTACTCCTTCTAGCCATAACTTTCTATCAGTCTACACAGAGCAAAAGATTAGCAAGCCTTTTCCCATCACAGGTTAGCCCTTGAGATCACACAAGCAAAGATCAGCAGAGCCTCTCACCAAGCCTGCCATCAGCCGTGATCTGTTTCTTTTCTATCTCAAGGGGGCTATCAGGGCAAGAACCCTCACACACTTATTTCATTGTAAAATACAAAACGAACTCGAGCACCCACATTAACTTCTGAAGGGCAGGAGCAGTAATGCCACTGAGCTCTTTCCAGGTTTTGCTCTGGCCACACTTCAGGTACCAGGAGTTCAATTCAGGGTACGCAGGCTCTGCGCAGTGCAAGGCATGTGAGCGCAACAGAAAGTTCTGCTAATCACAAAAGAAGTTATTTACATGCATGCCATGGGATGAAACGAGACCTTATAAAAGTTACAAGAAATTGCCATGTAAAAACCCAGATACCCAGGCATTACTCAAAGATGAACTGTAGAGGTAGTTACTACTCTTGCATTACCATTCAACATCAAAACCAGCCCTAACAAAACTAATTCCAGGGGACGTAATAATTCATTGAAGTCTTGGCTGATTTTCTGACATTCACTGGCAGATTTTACATCTT
Source organism: Phaethon lepturus (assembly GCF_000687285.1). Lineage (NCBI taxonomy): Eukaryota > Metazoa > Chordata > Aves > Phaethontiformes > Phaethontidae > Phaethon > Phaethon lepturus. Next base: position 44,255 of record NW_010541672.1, read on the forward strand.
TCATACTTAATATCTAAAATTCTTTTCTCCAAGCTAGCTGTGCCTTTCCCCCTAACTACAGAGAACGAAGCAGCACTTCCAGAGCTGCCTCCTCCCACTACAGAGGGAGGCTGAGCAGTGCTCTCTATCACTTCTGCTGTTCCACCTTAATCTTTCTATACTCCCAAACCTATCATGGGGACATTGGAGTCAGGTGTTTGCAAACCCCCAAGTTCCTGTTCTGTTTTAATACTTCTCTGAACCACAGCAATGCATGCAAACAGTCCTCTGCCTGCTGACTCCTCTTCTCCTTTACTTTGTAGCCAGGACTAGGAGCAAACCACCTGCACCTCAAAAATTTTGCAGGGAACATAAGACTGGAAGACAGGCCAGGCCTACCTTCAGCAAAACTAACTGAGGTGTGATAAAAACCCTCACACCTAGAAGCCCTCACTTGGCAATTCAGCTAAATACAAAGACAAGTACTGTAGTTAGCAACAACATGGAACCAAATAAATATTACTCACCACAGCTCTCACTAAGGTAGAGACAGTGAACAAAAAGCAAAATAAGGGATTCTATTTGCTTACCAATGAGCTCCCTTTAGAGCAGAGGAATGCTGGGCCCAGGTCACATTCCATGACTGATATATTTGGGTCTCCAATTGAATTAACCAATACAATTCAACTAGCCAAAAATCAGACACATTTAGTCACAGCAGACAAGTGGATCACCTTGAAACAATGCTGACTGGGTTTGTTTAGACTTCTACGCCGAGGAGCTCTGCCTTGCATTTAAGGCCTACAACTTTTGACTAGGTGACAAGAAAGAGTTGGCAATTTAAACACACTTGCCAATTGTGTCACAATACCAACACCCCGTCAGTAAGAGCATAACCACCAGCTGCATACAAGTAAGCGAAGCATATGAAAAGTTGAAACTTTAAGCTAAAGTCGTGGGGCTTTTTAATTAGACCACTTGCGCTGGCAAGTCTTTCTAAGCACTGCCGATTAGGCAAGTTGTGCAGAATTTTTAAAAACAGGACTTGGGTAATAAAATTACTTCCTCTGGCTACCTTTGAAGTGGAGAAAAAAAGCTGCAAGAACAAGAACTCATTTGGCTTTTAGCTGCCTGGCAAATGCTCTAATAAGAAAGCCCGATGACCTACATTCACAAGGCTCTGTACTAAACCACTATTACAAAATCCAATATAAAGCCTGACCACGTTTAAGTGTTTTCCATTAGCAAGCAGCAGTGTCTTGTTAGAGAAATATGAAAACATGTTATTGTCTTTAGCGATGATGATCTTAATTAATCCTCTAAACACTATTCTGAAACATGTTGTCCTGATCATTCCAGGCTGTTTAAGTTCCCAATGTTACATAAAGACACCAAAACCTTTCCTTTTCAATTGCACAATGGGATGTTAACAGAAACACAAACTTCTTACATATTCTCAAACGGTGCTGCAAAACTAAATACCTAACTATTTACATCTCCAATACTCTTTTGACAACCAACAGAAATGCACCAGTGTTCAGAAACTCAGTCTAAATAGAAGATAGCACCAGTACAGTTTATTGTGACTCAGTTCCACTGAAGTATTTCTTCACATAAAGACAACGGCTCTCAGCCAGCTAGTCAGATAACCTGAAGCAGATGTTTTGAGTTGTCCCGGAAAAGATATTATTAAGCCAATTTGCTGTGGTAAATAGCCCCAAAGACAAGTGTCTGAACACCAGATATAATCAATTCAGTAAGTGTTCAAAGGAAATATTAAGTTAGTCCTTCACTGTACACCCATTAGTTGGAAAAGTCTGGTACATTCAGCTTTGATTCACATTAGCAGCTTCCAAACAAATAACGAGTAACACAAGGAGAAATGCCCTACTTTAAAAAGAAAAGAACTCTTTCCACAATGCATTATAAAGCAGGCAAATAATCAAAACAAGCAGCTTACGGTCAAAACAGAAAGGGAAAG
>NW_010541672.1:46230-48905 GCF_000687285.1 Phaethon lepturus
AGAGATTCTCAAAGGCACAAAATTACCATTAAAAGTCCACAGGGTCAGAACAATGTAACTGCCTACAGCACCTTCAGGAACCCAAGTCTCCACAGCTAGGGCTGATGTCATGGTGTGTTGGATGTACTTGATGCTGTTAGCGATGGCAGTAGCGTAAAACAAATTTGTGTAACCAGACAGAGAAATTAGGAAAAAAATGAAATTTTAATTAATTTCTCTCCTAATTTACTAAAACTCATCTCACCCTAATGCAGAGAAAATAGGTCCACATAAAATCACTGCCTTTCAGATTGCCTGAAAAGATACTACAGTTGAGGAGGCTTAAAAGAAGGTTTTATTTATCTGAAGAGCACAGCAAGAACATGGATACAAAGCTAGTGTCAAATTAACATGGAAGTACAAAGAGGTGCCTGATTCGCTGGGACTGAATTGTGAAGGGACTACACATTCATCTCAGAGTACATAAAACCTCCCATCACTCTGCAGCACTCATTTGATAGCTCCAAGTATAGATTTAAGCTAAGCAAGCTGCAGGCATCCTTTCTAAACCAGTAAGACAGTTGCTACAATACACAGGTTTAAAGAAGCAAAAAGAAAAACAAACACCACTAGAAAAATAAATTCTAAGTCCAAATATTCTTCTCTTTCTGAGGAAAACCATGCACTTCCCCAAAAAAGACAAGGGAGTCTTCTTCACCATTGATTGACTTGATTCACCAAGTTTGGCTCTCTACATCCTCTGTACTTGCATGAGCCAGGTTTCCCCTATTTGTACGTTTTGTTTCAGGATCCACCCATACACTATGTAATCTATTAAACAGGTGATCTATTTGAGACTGTAAACTCAAGATACTAAATGAAACAAACTAAAAGCAAACGACATTGTCAAAAAGATGTGAGGCCACCCTGAAGCGATGGGCTGTCTTCCAAGGAGGAAGGAGAGGCACCACCATGGACAGCTCAACCACCACACTCATCCGGAGCCTCCAAGTAAACAGGATGGATAAGTGTATTCCAAATGGAATTCAGAAATTCCTCATACAGCAAGGAATTCCAGCTGCAATGCTACATCCAGTTGGATTACTTCACATTAGGTTCAGGAATACATACAGTTTGAGCAAAGTTTCAAGAATGCATACAGAGTTGCCACAGAGGAATCCTAATGCTACAGGTTTCAAAACCAGTAATCTGAGGAGATGAGACTTAGGGTTTGTCCACAAGAAGGATGCTTCTGCCAGTGTGGCTACACAAATCTCTACAGTTGATACATTAGAGCACCAGTGAAAAAAATTCATTAGCCTTAAAGAAGCAAACCTCAGTGAAAAACTTGTCTTCATACATCAAGCATCAGCTGCTGACAAGAGATGTGATAGCAAACTGAAGCGACAAATGTTCTGACACAACATGGAAAATACCATTTTCTAATTTCTAGGAGGCTACAATGTTCAACATCAACAGAGTTCAGAGTCATATCTACCCACCCGTAAAAGTACACAGACAGCTATGAATCTCTGTTGAACCTTTTCAACCAGCAATTCAGTTATCTGTAGCACTTAGTGCCAGGTGCAAAGGAAGTTGCTTGAAATCAGTTTTACATAGTATCTTCTCCCACATAAAAGCCTCTAGCTGTAATAATACTGGGTTAGCAAGTCCCATGTTTCTTGGCTACTTAAGAGCATATCATAAGCCCTATATATACATCACACTGTCAAAACAACAAGCTAAACAAAACAAGGCACACAGAGAGCAGTTTCAACATCTAAGTTAGTTATTTCAATAAGACTGCCTACACTGACCCAATTGTGTTTCAACTGTACTGGGAACTTGCTCAAACACAGTTCACCAATACTGTTATGTTTTATTAGTCTGGGTCATAAAAGTTATTTTGAAGAGAAAGAACAAGGGGATTTCAATACACCATCGTTCTTACTTGCCTATTTACAAAGGAGAATATATCACCCAGGAGCAGTTGCACGGTGCGATGGGAGGACAGTTTCCAAACCTGCAAAGCCACTCCAGGCAGCCTCACGCTTTGGCTACTGATGCTCTTTGGCAAGAGCAGCCTGAGGTACCTGAGGACTCTGCCAAGCTCCAAGTGAGTTCAACACCCAAAAAGAAACTCCAACTGAGAGATGAACCTAGAAAAGCAGGTTGCTTTCAACCAGCAAACACCAACCATTTCTCCAAAGTCAATCATCTTAACATTTTAAAGCACTGTGCCTAGCAGCTATTTCACAAACTCTCTCACTAAATTATTTCCCTAAAAGAAGAAAAAACAGAACTCGGAAAGTGACATACAAACTGAGATGCAACAGGATGGGGTTTTTTTTTCTGTTTGGCATGATCATATGGCACTTTAAAAGTGAGGATTTTGTCGTGTTTTGTTGGCATACAAGGCCTGCAACAATAAAAGCAGGTAAGGAAGAAGCACCTGAAAACTTAGTCATGCCGCCTCATTTCCTCTGCTAAATAACTGTAGGGTTATGCAACTTTCTACCTAAGCTTTCGAATTTTTTTTTACCCTAACTCGGAGTCCTCTCAAGACCCAGCCGGCCGGCACTGGGGACGGACGTTTCACCCCACGACTCAGCCAAGTCCCATCTCTTTTAAAAAGTGTACCTAGAGCCCTAACCAACACCCGAGTCCGAGACCGGCTTTGGGCCACGGCGACCCCA
>NW_010541673.1:0-205 GCF_000687285.1 Phaethon lepturus
TGGGACCCTGAGGGGCGGTGGTGGCCAGGCTTGGGCAGGGACAGGTTAGGCCGGGGGTCTCCTGCGGGGAGGCCTCCACCTGCTGGAGCCGCTTGTGCCCTGGGTGACACCTCCCTGGTCTTCTCCCCTGCAGGGGCGGCTGTCTTGGCCCCACCATGGCCCCAGCAGTCTACAGGACACTCCTGGTGCTGGCCCTGTATTCTGG
>NW_010541673.1:260-665 GCF_000687285.1 Phaethon lepturus
TCGGGGCCGGCCCCTCAGGCTTACAGGCGGCGTATTTCCTCCAGCGAGCTGGACGGGATTACATTGTCTTCGAGAGGAGCCACGCTCCTGGTAGCTTCTTCGCCCTCTACCCTCGCCACCGCAAGCTCATCAGCATCAACAAGCAGTACACAGGCAAATCCAATGGAGAGTTCAACCTCCGCCATGACTGGAACTCGCTCCTCAGCCACGACCACCGGCTGCTTTTCCGACGCTACTCCCGTGACTTCTTCCCTGATGCTGACACGATGGTGCGTTACTTGGAGGACTTTGCTTCCCTGCTGAAGCTGCAGGTTCAGTACAACACAGCCATTGTCCATGTAACACTGGAGAGGGACGATCAGGCTTGGAATGGCCACTACTTCCCGGCGACTGACCCGGACCGGC
>NW_010541673.1:696-9516 GCF_000687285.1 Phaethon lepturus
AGTGCAGGTAATGGGCAAACCTGGTGCTAGCCACACCACTCTCCACAGACTTTGTTTGTTCAAAATCACAGAATCGCAGAATAAATTAGAGATCCATAAAGGTCATTTAATCTAAGCCCCCTGCCAAAAGGAGGGCCAGCAACGTCAGGTTGCTCACAGCCTGCCCTGTTGATGCATGCCTATCTCCAAGGATGGAGGTTTCACAGCCTCTTAGAGTCTTAACCAGTGTCATGGGGGTAAAACATTTTGCAGGGATTGGTGGGGTGGGTGGGTGGAATAACTGCTCTTGGGAAGGTGTTGCCTTTCGCAAGCAATGTTGTGCCTCAGATAGCTGAGGAGCTGGCAGAGCAGACAAAAACTGGCCACAATTGCCATCAACCACAGGTTTTATCCTTGATAGATGAGTTTGAAATCGCTTTTGTTTTATCGCTAGATAACTGCTCTCTGAAAAAAAAACCACCTCAGTCGTACTTGTTGTAGCTGCTGCTGCCTCTATTACAAATTTGAGTATCAGTGCGGCAACACCTCACTTGCGTTAACCCACGTGTGCTTAGAAGTATGCCCCAGCCAGCTGAAGCCCTGGGCTAGCACAGACCTGGCAGGGAGGAATGAGAGAAAAGTGAAAAGTGGTGCCATTGCAGTAAGAGGGAGCCAGCTATGAGAAATAACGCTCAAGGCTGCTGCTCCCTGAATTCCCCTTCCCCTTATACTCACGCATGTGTATCTCTTGCTGCTACTGAACTACTTTCCTAAAAACCGTCTAGAAGTTACTCGTGTGAACATATGGAGTATATTTCTCACCTCTCCTGAGAACCTTAGCTCTACGACAGGAGGTCGTGCTGGCTGTCACTTGGAGGTGCACAGGCTGGCAAGCTCAGAGGGGACAGAAGGCAATGCCAGGCACCCACACATCATGAGTGAGTTACTCTCAGGAGCTGCATGAGCGAGGCTGGGATGGCAGACAGTGCTGCTAGCCTCAGCTGCCTGATGTTTCCATCAAAATCACAAAAATTTCCCTAAGATTCAAGTTTTTACAGAGAGATGTAAAAAGATTACTACTTGTAGTGTTAACAATTAGTGGTTTTGCTAACATGTTTTTATGACTACGAGTTACATTTTAAAATATTGAAACCATCTTCTATCACTCTTAAAAATTTTTGTTCTGTACTAAAAGGCAACACAAATTTTAAATCAAAGTAATGTTTTATGCAACATACAATTAACCTGTGAAATTTTAGTTTTAGACACGTCGTCAGTGAGTACACGTGAATAGTATTTGCACATTCATGAACAACAGAGGGAGATGTCTATGTACAGCTCCCATACTGACTTTTGCTATAGTATGTAATGATGTTCCTACTCGTCTTTGTTGGCCTGAGGATAGGGGAGACAGGAGCAGGTCATTAGGTGAAGCTGGAGAAAGGCTTCTTTTGAAACCATGACCTTTGCAGCTGATCCACTGTGCCTGGAGGGGGGCCCATCACAGCCATCTTCCACAGCGGGAGGAGGGAGGAGTGATGAGATGGAGTGATGGCCCCATTCTTATAATTCCTGCATTCCCTAGTGCTATCCCTGTTTTTGCAGCTCTTTGTTGGTCGCCACTGGAACCTGGGTCCCCAACGTGGTCAACTTTCCTGGCTCAGAATACGTAGAAGGTTATGAGACTGTGTCCGTCAACCCAGAGGATTTTGCTGGCCAAACCGTGTTGATTTTGGGCCGAGGGAACTCAGCCTTTGAGACGGCAGAGAACATTCTGGGTGTCACGAATTTCATCCACATGGTGAGCCGGTCCCGCGTGCGACTCTCGTGGGCCACCCACTACGTCGGGGATCTGAGGTAGGAAATCACTCCTCTTTCTCTTTCTAATGCAGTCAGAGTACAAACACAGGAACCGCTTCTTGCCCAGGCAGTGAGCTGGACTGGCATAGGAAGTGCTGTGGTCCTGGAGAAACATGGGGCCTTCTATCTTTAGTTCCTTGGTTTAAAGCAGTCCAGGTTGCAGTTGCTGAACACAGGAGCTTGATGAGAGCTTTTCGGGGTCTGTATAAAATAGGAAAATGTCCCCTTGGAAACTGTATCATTAAGAAGTGCTGGCTCCCAAGTTGTTCTCCCTGCTTGCAATCGCAGAGGAGAGCTCAGAGGTTGACTACATTCTGCAAGGACAGCAAGGCTGTGTTACCTGTTCCAGAGAGCCCTGAGGCTCTGGGGATAACCTCTGCACTGAAGGGGAGCATGGGATACCTGGTAAATGTATCCCATTTCCAGCTGCTGAGACTGTACCACAGATCCCACCTCTCCTTACATTCTCCTTCCCCCTTTTTTTGTAGAGCAATTAACAATGGCCTGCTGGACACCTACCAGCTGAAATCGCTGGATGGGCTTCTGGAGGGTGACCTGGAAGATCTGGCTATCATCAAGGACAAGAAAGGGAAGCTGCACATCACACTCCGGTTCTACCTGGAGAGCAGGAACACCAGTGCAGGCATTGACGCCATCACCCTGCCACAGGACGAACTGGATAATTTTGCCACCCGAGCACCTTACGACCGTATCATCCGCTGCCTGGGCTGGAAGTTTGACTTCTCTATCTACAACAGGTGAGGGATAACCAGGATCTTGAGGGAAGCTGGTATTTAGAGTGAGAGACTATGAAGGGCCTGACTAGGGAGGAAAGCGAAGGACAGGTCCTCTCCTGGCAGTGTTGCCTGGACCTCCACATGCTCTGAGCTACCTGGTTCCGCACAGTCCTTTGTTTACCCTGCAGCTACAGCCGTGTCCAGTGGGAATGTATGTACCACTGCCTTCTGATCAACAGGCTGCAGGGCTGAGCAAATGGCAGTGTTAGGACTTAGGTGACAGAAAAAGCTTGTGCCTTTAGAACTTAACATCCTGACCTGCCAGATCACATGGAGAAGGCTAGCAATGTTTTGGGTGTTTTTTGGAATGAGGATGGTACAGGTACAGGTCACTACAGAAGGGTTTTGTATGCTGTTTTTTCCCTGAGGATGCAACCTTCACTCCACCTTGATTTGTTTCCCAGTACATCCTGCAGTTGAAAATGATACTGCTAACTTCACTGTCTTCCGAATTTCACTGTCAGTGGCTCAGGCTGGAATTTGCTCTGGACAAGAGCAAATTGAGATGAGCACCCTTGTCGTCTGGAAGATCCTCATTGACTTTATACTCTTGGGAAAGTAGTAGATCCCACTGAAGGCAGTGGGGATGTGAAGCAATGTCTTGCAGTGGCTGCAGTATGATGTGTGCCTTATCAGAAACACTTTATTTTTCCACCCCTGCCCTTCCTGACAGCCTGCTCTTCTCTTCTGCACATCAGATCCCTTAGAATGATGCCAGGAAAAGGGAATAAAAAGAAGTATCCTCAGATCAAACCTAGTTACGAGTCCAGAGGCACTCGGGGGCTTTTTGTTCTCGGCACTGCTAGCCACTCTGTTGACTTCAGGAAATCTGCTGGGGGCTTTATCCATGGATTCCGGTATACAAGTGAGTACTGGGGTGTACAGGAAGGGCAGAGATGGGAATTGTTCCTCCCTTCCAAGGAACAATTCATGGCTTACTGCTGGAAAGAGATCATCCTTAGTCTTGTGCTGGCAGTAAGAACAACAGAACACAGCCAAGCTGCAACTGCATCATCTGAAGTGGAGGAGAAGTGACTTAGGGTCATATCTGAAGTTTTTGGTTGTCCGTCTTTGTTTTGTCTTGTGCCTCTCTTGCCCACTGTCTCTTATTTATGTAATACAATACATCTCTGCCTGCCAGATGCTCTGCCTCGTGACAGGCTGTGAGAGAGAGGTCTGTGCTGTGGAGTTAAAAGCCAGCAGCTTTGGGCAGTGAAGAGAATTTCCATCTTTATGTGTGTGTGCCCATCCTTATCATTAAAGGACTGCTCAGAAGCAATGAAATATCCCTGAGGATCCCCCACCCCCTCACCAACCACTTAGCATCACATCAGCTTTCAGAGGGCATCTCCACTGCAGTTACCAGCGGTTGGGGTGGGAGATCCTGAGCACGGATGAGCTGTAAAGCTTATTTATTGTGTCCTGCCAGTATCAGTGTGTGCCGCAGCACAGCGATGGTATTTCATAAAAGAGTAAGCTCGGATTTTTAAATAAGCTGTCTTTGTTTCTCTCAATGCCGTAGCTCGTGCAGTCCACCGCCTATTGGAAAACCGTCACCATGGTGTCCCCTGGCCATGCACAGTCTACCCTATTACACAGCTGACCAATTCCATCATCAAGCGGGTGAATGAGGCCTCGGGCCTCTACCAGATGTTCAGTGTCCTGGCTGACATCATACTGCTGAGAGAGTGAGTGAGTGAGTAATTATTCCCAGCACTGCACTCCATCGTTTCATTCTTTTTTCTTTACCATTGCTTCCCGTGGTGCCACCACACAAATTACTGCCTAAGGATCTTACCGTCACATAGGCAGCCACCTCAAAACCCGTACTGCTGCCGCAACTGGTGCCACTATCCCAAATTCTGCCAATTACTTCTCTCTCTTAAGGGGCTGAAATGGTCCAGATCTTCCCTCTAGGCGCAGGTGTAGTACCCTTTTACTGTGCCCAGGGAAAAGCTTTCCTTGAGCAGTGCTTATGTAGAGAGGAATCCCATAATCCGGGAGAATAGTGGAGTCTTGTAACGCCATCTTAAGCCTTCATAAGCTCTGCATCAAGTCCAGCCCGGATCTGTAATGACCAAAAATAATTACTACCTGCTGGCTTTTTGGCCTTAGCCCTGACCAGCTGAGGGGGTGTTGGATCCCAGCTAGCTTTTCTCCGGTGGAAAAGTCCGACGGTTGTGGTTGCAATTCACCGGAATGCCACAGCATTTGAATACCTAGAAGAGTACCCAGTTGGTGTCCTGGCTGAGCTGGAAATGCAGACAGGGAGAAAGGCTCCCAATGGGCTGTTTGTCGTCATCATGGAGTATGGGAGGAATTTCTCTGGGGCTGACAAGGATGTCTTCTACTACAACCGGGCCGTGGGAGAGGCACAGCATGCCTGGCAGTCCAACTTTTTGCACCCTGTTATTTACTATTACAAACGCCTCCCAACAGGTAAGCTTTCCTGCCTCTCCCTGCTAATTATCTAATACGAGCAAAATGGAGAGGGATGAAGATATATCACATCCAAAAGAGGGGGGACACTTGAAGGCATTGCACACCCTTCTCCTCCGCTTCCTTCCATCTGTCCCCTGGGACACCTGCCACCACTGTGTGAGCTGAAGAAAAAGCTGGGCGTTGGCAAGAAGTTTCTATTGGTCAAACCGATAACGAGGTGTCGGGGCGGGGGTGATTGTACCAGACACTTCACGTTTGAGAACAGGAACAAACAGGTGTGCTGTGAACTGCCCCATTCCCAAATAGAGGAGCATTGCTTTGCTTTGCTGGCACCCTGCATGTATTTTGCAGACTCCTGGCAGACAAGGCTGGGCTGTTCAGTGTTACTGCCAGAAGAAAGCTGTCCTCTGTGCCTGGCTCAGGTCTGAGAGGTCACACAGTGACAGAGGCAGCCAAAGGCAAGGGTTTGAAGATGAGTTTGTGTTATATCCAGCAAACAAACATGCTCAGAATAGATTTCCTTGGGAAATGAGCATGCAGAATCTTCATCTCCAGAAACCTAGGGTCAGGGTGCAGCCTTCCTTGCATGAGAAGAAGCATGATGGGTAGCAGCGTTAAAGCTTGAATGCATCTCAGCCTGTCTGGCAGTCCCTGCCCGGGGGAAACAGGACTGAAATGAGAGGAAGTACTGCGGGCAGGGACAAGGGGCAGCTGTGCAGTGTCAGGGATGTTGAGGACAGGGCTAGCAGAGGGGATTGCAAATGAAAGTAAGGTAGGGATTAAAAAGGTCAGGACAAAAGCTGGAACAGCTGTCATAGCTGCTTTCCACTCCCCAAGCTCTTTTTAATGCCATTTTGATTCTGAGAGATTCCCTTAATGTTCTCTTGGCAGAGCGTGAGATGAGACTTCGGCCCCCAGATTGGCCTCTCCCCTGCCCAGATGCTGTCCATCACATTGTGGAGGACTTTCTGACAGACTGGACAGCCCCGAATGCGCACATCCTGCCGCTGAGGCGTTTTTTGGAGAACTGCCTCAGCACTGACCTACGCAACTTCTTTGCAGGTAATTTGAGCACAGGGTCGGGGTGGCAGGAGGAGGAGATGAGAGGGACACGTGACAGGAGCAATCTTTTCTGCTAATAGTGGAGATCTCCCTGTGGCAGGCCGGTGATCTCACTGTCAGTGACACCTCTTTGGTGGTAAAAAGTGCCAGTGCTGCATGTATGTTCCCGGATAGCCTTTGCTCTTGCTCACCACTAGAAACAGACTGTCCCAGGCACACAAGGATTTAGGGAAAGGTGTATGGGGTTTGATTCAGCCCCTTTTCTACCTGCAGCTTTCCTTCTGCCTCTATTATCTGAACATTCCTTCATGCCATTGTGTACCAGATCTCTTTTCACATACTGATGATGGGACTGCTTTCCCATGGGAAATTGGAGTGCTGGGATATGAGAGCTGGAGAGCCTCTGCTGCCTCCTTTCCTGGTCTGAGGACTCGTCTGGGAACCTCCTTGCAGGACGCCCGCATGCTGCATAGAGGGAAGCAGTCCTGTGGTACGAAGATGATGACAGAGGGCTGCAAACTCAAATCCAGCTCCTTTTGCTCTCAGAATGCAGCCTGGAGATCCCACCCTGCATCTCCTGAGCTCTGCAGAATTGAGGCAATTATTCTGCTGCCATCCGGGGCAGGGTGCTGGGTGGGAAACTCCAGTCATCTTCCCTCACCCTCTCCGCCTTTAGGGGAGTTATTCTCTATAAGGTATCTCTGCTGAGTCTTGATTTTTGATCCTTTCCCTTGCAGAGTCCTGTTTCCTGTTTGCCTTCACCCGTCAGAAGCTGCCTCCCTCCTGTCGGCAGGGGTATGTGGGGATGCAAGGGCTCGTGGGGAGCGAGGGGCTCCGGCGCCACGCGGTAGAAGCCGGCCTGCTGGAGGATTACACTCTTACAGACGTTTCAGGAGACAGACCCCCCGAGAGCCACGAAGAGTCACAGGATGAGCTGCTGAGAGATCATGCGATACCGGTTCATCCGCTGCAGCATCTTGTTAATGCCAAGGATGAACTTTAACCTTTCTCGCTCCACACTGAAACCCATAGGTGCTGTTGTGACAATATTGTAACAGAGATCCACAGCAGGATTCTGCCCTTTCCTGTGCACCTTTTCCATCCCCATGCCTTCCACTGGTCATGAGTTGCCAAAGACCTGCTCAGATCTTGCTGTTACAAAGGGGACCAACATGCCCTGAAGCATAAGAGAAGGGCCAAAATCCAGTGATGCTGAGGCTCCCACAACTCCTTGCAGTGTTCAGAGTTGCCTGAAGATGGTGTTTATGTTTATCTCACGGACCAGTATCTGCAGCGACATCAAAGAAGAGCGAGTGCAGGAGGAATGCCTGGGTAACTTAAAATGTCACGTTCCTCTTCAGAGGTGACCTCTTCGCAGCCCATGGCAGCCAGGTGCAGGCTCTCTGGTCCCCAGATGCCGTACGCTCCATATACTTGAAAATTTGTTTCTGTGCCGAACCCCAAAGCAAACTTCCTCCAGGCAAAAACTCCAGGCAAACTTCCCGGTATTTTTCCTGCATTTAGTTAGGGCATCCTGAGTTAGAGCAGTTGCATAGCTTGAGTGGAGAGGGGTGGTCTTTTTCTGGTTACCTTATAGGTGGGATAATTTGTCATTTCCCAGAGGGCACTACAGGAGACCCTTCCCTCTGCAGAGGATGCGTGGCTTGCCTGGAAAGCCTGGGACACAGAGACTTACACTGAGTTCGGCTCCACTGTCCTCACGTTTTTCTTCTCCCGCACCAAGCAGCCTGAAAGGTTAGCCCCTGTCTTTTATAAAGCATGGCAAATATTTCTCCTATTTGCACTATATCCCATTAAGAACATTTCGGGTGGACTTTGATGTTGTTAAAATGCTTGTCTTCTGTTTCTTTCATTCCCCTCTAGTCACCTTGAGATTTTGGCGGCGCTGGTCAGGAGGCTGTCTACGCTTTCTTACTGTCTCTTATCAGCCACAGGCGTCTGTCTGTCGCCTCCCTGTGGGTCCTTCCAAGGCCCTGAGATTGTGAAGCAGGAGCAGTTTTGAGCTCCATCTTGTGATGTCCCTGTGCTTTCTAGGAAATAAGAGGAGAGGCGAGGGGGAACAGGCTTTTACCTCCTCCACACACATTTTCCAACCCTTTAGCATCTAAAAGAATATACCCCTCTGCACGTGGTGCTTCCTGGGGCAGGGGGCTGTACCTACAGGTGCCCAAAACTCTCCCAATCCTTCGAATTCAGCTGCTGTTCCTGTCAAGCCCCCGTTCCTGTCCTGCCTCTGCTTCATCCTCGGAGCTGTTCACACACAAGGGCATGCGATCGCCATTTCAGGCGGTGGTGATAGGCATCCTTCTGTGGGCTTTATGTCCCATCACCCCTGCTCGGGGGCCCAGCCAGGAATGGCTCTCGTGGCCTCTGGTCTGCTACCTGCTACGTCCTTGGCAACGTGGGCTTTTTATTTGGGGGCTGGGAAAGGTAAGGACCTGTGATGGAACGGGGTTGGCGGGCTGTACGCATTGCCTCAAAGCGCCAGCCTCCTGGATTGTCACCCACCCACCGCTCCAGCGTGCTCCGTGCCCCTCTCCTGGGCTGGGATCCGGTAACGTTAAACCTCCCAGCGGTGGTGCTGCTGCTCGCTGCCGGGGTCGTTTCGTTTTCGATGGGGCGTTGAGGTTACGGATGCCGCGGGGGAGCAATAAGCCTC
>NW_010541674.1:0-268 GCF_000687285.1 Phaethon lepturus
GGCGCAGGGAGACGGCAGCGGAGCGGCAGGAACGAGGTCGTTAAAGCAGAAAGAAAAATACATTAGAAATGTTCAACTGCTCAGTCTAGCCTGAAATGTGCTTAAATCAGCCCCGAGTAAACAATGAGACGGGATTAATTGCAATTAGTTTTCATTAGGAAGGTGGCATCACCCTGCCCTGCTCCCCAAGGGCCGCTCCCCGCCTTGTTGGGGATCCAGGGATCTCCCGGCCGGATCCAGCCCCAGGCAGGCGGGTGGCAACACCCTG
>NW_010541674.1:389-1027 GCF_000687285.1 Phaethon lepturus
AAGCCCCGGCCGGCACCGCAGATAAAGCGGGACGCGGCTGCTGCCACACGGGGCGACGCTCGGCCCCGGGGGGATGCTCGGCCCCGGGGGGATGCTCAGCCCTGGGGGGATGCTTGACCTTGGGGTCATGCTTGCCCTTGGGATGATGCTCAGCCTTGGGGTGCTGCTTGGCCTCAGGGCAATATTTGGCCTTGGGGTGCTGCTTGGTCCCGGGGTGACGCTCAGCCCTCGGGGGATGCTCAGCCCCAGGGTTATGCTTGACCTTAGGGTGCTGCTCAGCCTTGGGGTGCTGCTTGGCCTCAGGGCAATATTTGGCCTCGGGGTGATGCTCGGCCGCACAGCCCCCGCAGGTTTTGCAGCCCCCCACCTTCAGGCAGGACTTTCGGGGCTGGGGACCGGCGGGCATGGGGTGCTGCTTGGCCCCGGGGTGACGCTCAGCCCTCGGGGGATGCTCAGCCCCAGGGTTATGCTTGACCTTAGGGTGCTGCTCAGCCTTGGGGTGCTGCTTGGCCTCAGGGCAATATTTGGCCTCGGGGTGATGCTCGGCCGCACAGCCCCCGCAGGTTTTGCAGCCCCCCACCTTCAGGCAGGACTTTCGGGGCTGGGGACCGGCGGGCAGGAGTCTCGGGGGCGGACCG
>NW_010541675.1:0-755 GCF_000687285.1 Phaethon lepturus
AGCTCGTGCCATCCTCCGGCAGCTCGGGTCCGTCCCAACGCCGCCGGCAGCAAACCGCCCTCCCGCTGCGAACGTCTCAACGAAGCGTTTGCCTCGTGCTGGGCAGCGGAGCACGAGGGTCCGCGTGCCGCGTCGCCTGAACGCAGCTATAGATGGAAAGAGCAGCCGCGCAGACAGACCGTTCTCTCCTCCGGCACGGCCTCGAACAGCAGCGTCAACGCCCGCGCTGCCCGAGAGGCTACCGAGGAGGAGGGCAGCGGGGTAGAAACGCCGGCACGCTACGAGGGAGAGGCTCATTAGAGAGATGGAGAGGCTCATTAGAGAGATGGAGATACAAGTTGGATGCCACGCTGGGTCTAGCCAGCCGCCGGCGTATGGGCAGTGCCACCCTCAGCACCGAGCCCACAGATGAAGGGCAGCTGGAAGCTGGGAGGTTGGAGCAAGATGCTTCTCGCATTCTGGAGATTCAAGACGAATTCCTCCCGTTTCAGTGATTTTGGAGCTCGGCCAGATGTCCTTCCAGGAGAAAAAGCTGCCGCGGGCAGGTCTGCAGCTGCAAACCCTGCACTGCAAGCCCCGGCAATGACCTAGCTGATACGACACCGAGTATTTTTCGGATCCGTCGAGGCATCGATCCCCCACCAGCCCCTTCGCGGAGGGGCCGCAGGGCGCGTGCCGTAGCGCACGGCCGTGCTCACACGCAGAGCGCGGCGTGGGCTTCTCCGCTCCCGACTTCAGTCGTCTCGGCTGGGCAG
>NW_010541675.1:778-9346 GCF_000687285.1 Phaethon lepturus
CAGACCAGCCTGCCGCGGGCGTAACACCAGTGGTCTAAATATAGGCAACTGCTGGGGCAGTTCACACGCCTTTCCCAAAGCAAAGCTCTAGAGCCAAAGAGCTCTAGAGCTCGGGCACCCAGCGCACACCAACACACCCATCGCTGGAGTCCAAGTCTCATCCACCAGGTACTCAGGCACATCCTGACTTGTCCATCACCCTCTCTTCAAAGAGAAAAATAATGACAGACTACAGGCTGTGAGAAAAATATATGGTGTTTTTTTTTTTTATTTGACAATTAACAAAAGAGGGATCCAAATCTCAGTTGTAAACATTGATAGCTCCTTTCTGATCACAACTAGTGCTTTCCACGAACATCCTTTTGTATTAGTCTGATCCGCTCCAACAATGACAAGCCGACTCTGTCAGGGCTTTTGCTGCTCTGCTCAGGGTCGCAAATCCAGAGGCAGCTTATTCACCAGAGCATCCACCGCCGCCGGCGGCACCGAGAAGACAGCTGACAAGCTACGCGGATATTTTCCAGCCGCTCCCATGGGCAAGCCGGGAGCTTCGCGCCGGGTCGCGTGCCGGCGAGAGGCAAGCATCCCACCTCGCTGCCAAGGGGTCCGGGGAGGAACCAGCTCTGCGAGAGCAGAGTCCGACTCGAGCGGGCAATAGGGACCGTCTTCCCCGGGGCCAGCCCAGCCAGAGCAACCCAGACCTGTTGTCAGAGGGAAGCTTGGCCCCGGATTGCAAAGACTTGGAGGTGCAGAGCCAGCAAGTTTGTCCCAAAGAGGGACTGGCACGTCGTCAGCTCGACTGGTGCGGTGGAACCAGAACTGCCTGTAGCTTGACAAGGGGAAGTGAAACTTCATCTTGGGCTGGAGGGCAGCCAGAGTTAGAGGAGCTTGCACCCAGCTACAGGCAGCCAGCTCCCAGCCACCGCAGAGGCATCTGGCCCAAACATCAGCAGATCCAAGCTTTTTTGGGAGAGAAGCCTTTCAGAGACCCTCGCCCTCCCCTTTCCACTTTGCAGGTGGGTCAGCTACGCTAAATAAGCAAGCCTTAACTGCTCAAGCAACCTCTTGCTGTTCACGACCCTCGGCAGAGGAGAATGGAGTCACGGAAAGCCAGCAGCAGCAGCAGCAAGAGCCTCCCCGTACCGTCCCCAACAGCAGGGTCCTCCGGCCACCGCCGACACCGAGCAGGTTGCCGCATGGGGCCACCCCCCGCCACCAGCGACTGGAGGGGCCACCAGGAACAGGGAAGATGCACAACACTAAAGAACAGCGTTATAAATAGGAACCTCCCTCCACCGCCGGGGTGAGCTGCCAACAGCTACAGGCTTTGCAGCCGCTTGTGCCGGAGGGATTGCGGAGCCTGACGTACGAGTAGCGTTCGGCCAGGTCTGGAACCCTCGCGGCGACCGGGTGGTTCGGAGCCTGGTCCTCGGTGGGAGCAGGGTCAGCCACCTCAAGGCCACACTACTCGGATGGATAAATGAGTAAGAAATCCAACAAATTTGAATACACTGTATTTATTCGTAACAGATTCTAAAGAATCTAGTGAGTCTATGTCAAGCCCATCGCATGACAAGTGATACAGGTGTAGGAAAAAAAAAACATTTAAAACGAAATCAAGTGCCATTCAAGCTACTGGAATCTTCCAATTGCCCCCTAACAGGAGGCAGCACAGTATCACTGCAAGGTCTAGAAAAATTCAGAATCAACCCATTCACAAGAGTCCCACCACACACACTCCGTAAATCAAAAGTGCAATCTCAACGTAAGTTGCCCTGTCGAGCTGTTGGCTGTAGGGAATCTTTTTGACATCTTAAAGGGAAGGAAGGAATCTCAGTTTAGTGCTTCTATGTGTCTGTGGGTAGAGGGTAAGCAGCCTGTAAAAAAAAGCATGCTACATGTCATCTATGTTCATCTGAAGTTTAAACTGCAAGAAAAAATATCTTCCCTTGACGCCACGAAGGTGGCATACTTCGGATCTCAAAAGCAGCCCTTAAACCAGTTTTACCTTGCACTGGAAAATCTCAAGCTCTCCCCACAGGGATTAGGCTCTGGGCAGCAGGGAGTTACCGGGCTGTGGCGGAGTCTACACGCCAGCCTTGTCCGTGAAGGCAAAGCTGTTCTGCAGGCAGTTAAACCTGTAATAACTACCTCGTTAGCGACACTTCGTCAGCTCTGACCCGATAAGGAAGCAAAGCCGGACCAGTACCAAATTGGTTAGTTCATGTTAAGTGCAAGAGCCCCCAAATCGCTCCCCACCCCCCCCTTACGCCCCCAAAAAAGGTAGCAATCTGGCTATACACATTCCAAGGATCTAGTCTTTATTAGAGCGTTCAATCTGCCCAGCTATTACAGCTTTGTCACAACAACAAAACAAAAAAACCCCCACAAGTTAAAGATACTCAAGTACGTCAGCCTAGGAGGAAGCACCACGAAGTCATGGTGTTCCCAGAGCAGCATCTCGAGGGAGCGCCCGCTTGCTCGCCCGCCTCTCCCTCCGTGCATCGTTAGGTCTGAGATGACGTTCCACCAGAACGGGCACGACCACCCGGGCACCTCAGCAAAAGACTTTGTGCTCTAGACACCCAACTTCAGAGCCACGTTTGACTAAGAGCGCCAAACCCTCAAGACACGAGAGGGTTTGCTTAGAGAAGACAGACTTTCTCCTGAGGCCAACGGACTTTTGCACATCACCTCCCGCCCAAGCTCCATTTCTGGCTAGAGAACGAATTTCAAATGCTATCGGTGGCTCACATGTGGAATTATGTAGCTGGAAATAGGCTGCTTTTGAAGATAGGACCTGCCCGAGGGCAGAGGGAAGATCTCCGGCCACAGGAGGCGAGAGTCTGGAAGAGGTCTGCATATCTCCTAGAAGGACACGGGCTCCAGGCCCCATCACAGCAACAGCTGGAGATGACTGACTAGTGAACTGGTTGGTTTTGTGCTTCAAAGGACAAGCCTCAACTTCCCAGAAAACCCAGCTGGCCTCTGGCTTTGTGCATTAAAACCACACTTGCATGCCAAAAAAAAAAAGCAGCATTTCAAATTCCCCTAGAAAATACACGATTAGGTACGGCAGCCTGGGGCAGGCTCCTGGACAGATCTTCTGCCTCATCGTTTATGTACAAGATGACATTTTTGGCACTGCAGACTTGGGAGCTTGAGTGAACTCATACGTAGGTCCCTGCTGCCTTTTCTCCGTAAAGCTCTGCACAGCTTTTTCCACCATGCACTCCCCCCACCCCAGGGTCCCCAGTTTGAAGCATTTACACAGTCATTCAAAGCCCACCCCTGCTTATGCAACTCCGCTTTGCCAGCTCTGTGCTACAGCTGGTCCTTCACAGGCAGCAAGCCATGCCAAAAAACCTCAGCGACATGTAACCTGCAATCCCACCCTTGCTTCAGCGAGGTTACTCGAAATGATCTTATGACCCTCCCTGTCCCGTCCCCCCCCACAAACATTTTCTTCTTCAGACATCCCCACTCAAGCTCTTGGGATGTCAGACCCTGCAAAAAAAAGTTTACAGTACAGTTGTGTTTATATTGTTACAGGCACTTAAACAGGATTCTTTGGTCCTTCAAAGGAATTAGCCACTCTGGCTTCTATCTTCAGAAACCACAAGTCTGCACACCCATAACACCTCCCACACTAAAAAAAAAAACACAAGCCACAATTCAGATCCATTTCAGGGCAGTGCAGCTCTACCTTAAGCGTAATTCTACAATCTCCCCTCACACACCCCCACCCTCCCCCATTGCCTCCAGAATTCAATAAGCGATCGAGTCTTCCTGTAAACGTCCAAGTCATCTAGTTTCCGTAACACTGCACCTCCCATCACAGTGTACAGCAGACAGGCCTCGTTCCAACAACCCCGGGAACAAGACCCTCAAGCAAGAGTCCAGGAAGTTTCCTTTTGTTGCAGTTCTAAGAAAGTTGGTTGTTTGGGTGTGGGTTTTTTTTTTTGCCCCCCACCCTCCCCACTCCCCAAGGCAAGGAAATACCTTGGAGGACAGACCCTGAAGTTTGTCCTGGCTCAGTTACAGGGAAGCCACGTTGGGTAAGACTGATTGCAAGGCAGGAAAGGCTGCACGTGGGTGACGTAGTAGTTGAAGTTTATTTCACTGACATAGGGAGCTGGCTGGTAGTAGCAGGTAACGTTTGTGACCGTGGGGATGATGTTCTGCTCAGCCAGGACTCTCACAGCCAGCATGGCAATGAGGTTCAGGGTCTGCCTCCTTTCGTGTCCCATAAGGCAGACTGTGCTCTCATTGACCACCCTGTGGAGGGTCATCAGATAGTCATATCTTTTGCTCTCCATCCCAACAAAGTGGCTCTGGAGGTAGCACTCCAGCTTCCTCTGCTGCTCACCGATGTCAGAGAAGTCTATGAAAAACCTGGAGCACATGTATCTCTGTAGTGCCTTCATATCCACTTCTGATTTGGGCTTAAACCCCCTCACCAAGAGGTTGCAGTATTTCAGAAGCCCCCCACCTCTGATCTCCTCTGGGTTCCTCGTGGCGATGATCCTGTTCCGGAGGTGGTCCATTGCCTCCTCGAAGTCCCCGTACATGCTCTCCCCAGTGACCGTGGGGTGGAAGTTCTCAGCCATGGGGTTCTCTGAACACTCCCCAAACAGCAGAAGCGAATCCAGGATGATCTGGAAGGAGTCCACACTGAACTCGAACTGCCGTCTGAGAGAGTCCACGAATTTGAGTTCCACGTTCTTCCCGCTGTTGTTGGAGAGCGAGATGAGGCTCCAGCGGTCGGTTTCGTTGCATACCTTCACCAGTTTCTGCACGTACGCCTCCTTCAGAGTCATGGGGGTGATCTTGTCTTTGTTGACACCTTCTGGGAGGAAGTCAAGAAGGCAGTCCATGACCACATCTTTAACAAGCTGGAAGACATCTTCGGTCTTCAGATCTACACCGAAGATGAGATCTAGGTCTTTGTACCCCAAGCCACTGTCTTGATGTAGAACATGACTAGCTGCTGAGCCATTCAACCTTACATTATGGACTGCGATTCCTTTCTTCTCCAGGCGACTACGGACAACCTGAGATATAAAGAGAGTCAGTGAGAAGCAAGAAAGCATTCTTGGAGCAGCCTGGTTACAGCAGCAGGATTCACTCCCTGCACTTATATGGGTCACTCCAGTGCAAGACAGTGAAATAAAAAGCTAATCCATTAGAAATAGGTCACTTTGGAAGGCATCCAGAGCCTTGCCAGCAGCTGGGGCTGGCTCTTTTACTTATTCCTTTGCATTAGAGAGCTCTTCGTGCACATGAAGAGCTGTTTCTGCTTCCAGTACAGCTGTTTGCCCTTCCCTTCCTTCCCCCCTTGCCCCAAAGCTGAGAGGTTAGCCGGAGCCACTCTTTGGGGTGGTGCCTGCTCCCCTCACCCCATGGTTGCAGCCAGCCTTTCCAGCCACCAAGCTAAGACCAGCCGATCCAGAAAGGGCTCCAAATAGACGGCGGTAGCGCTGTCTGCAGCAGTCCCTGTTGATTTAATCAGGGTGGCTCGCTCCTTTTAGCCGTCCCCTTTGCCTGTCAGGATTCATTAAAGGCAAATCAAGATGCCAGAACTGCTCAAAAGCCCCAGCCAGGCGTATGCAAGTTCATGTCCTAACTAGTAAGTGTATCCTAACGATTTCCAGTGTGTCAGAGCTTTGTGCTGAACTTGGCATGCTATCAAGCACAAGAGGCAGCTTTCATCTTACGGGTGTTACTCCAGTGATTTTAATGCTGCCTGCTCAGTCCTGGCACACCCACCCGTACCTCCAAAGCTTTGTTCGTTTAGAGTGAAGCTGAATCACTTGCCTGATTACTTAACATGCAGGAGGCTGAAATAACCCCAAGACCATAAAACAAACTATCTGGACACCAGCTTATAATTTGAGTTTAACTGAGCTCAAAGATCCCAGGAAGATTAAGTTCACATCTTCCACCAGAAGCTCTTGCCATCCCTCATCCCGCTTTCATGTTTCTCTCCGGCAATTACCCACAGACCTGTGAGTCCCAGCTAGCCAGCCGGCTCACCCGGTGCTTGAAGCAAGGCTAGAGCTTGAAAGAGCCAAAGCTTGGGATACAAATGGACAAGTTCTATCGCTGGAAGCCAGTCTGACTGGGCTACTCAGCTCAGCTCTCCTAATTTGAGAGGCCCCACTAAGATTCAAAACCATATCAGAGGGGCCAAAACCCCTGCTTGGTTGACATGGCCCTGAGCAGACAGTTCTGGTCACACCAGAGCACTGAGCTCTGCTGAGTCTCAGCAGCTGTAAAACTGCCCCTCCATGAGTTTTATTTAGAAGAAACAAAGGTCTTCTGATTGCAGTATGCAACCCTTTGCACCACACGGACCACTTGGTGACCAGCAAGCTTCTGCCATCCCAAGGTGCCCTTGCAAACAGAAGATATCCTGGTACGAATTTAAAAAAAAACAACCCCAAATTTCTAACTCGTTACATCAAAAGTTCAGGAGGTTGTTAAATTTCATGATACATCTCTGCTGGTGTTTCCCCTGTTATGCCCTGACAGGAGCCACTGCTGCTCCGGCTAGAAATGTGCCTGGGCTCCTTGCCAACCGAATGGTGACAGTCACATGTCAGGCAACAGTCAACCAGTGAGCTATTCACCATCGGAAGTCCCAAGTTCCCCCCCCCCAGCACATCCATCCGGCCAAACACGCAGTTTTTCTCAGAGGGAGACAGTCTGAAAATGGAATTTACTCCTAAAAAGAGGCATCAGGTTATTCCCCCATACAGAACAACTGTCAGGCAGTCGATCCAAGGGAGTTCCTGGTGTGGACTTGTTGCCAACTGATCAGGCGCCGGAGCCACTCACCCAAGGCACAGCTCCAGCACTACTTGTGGAGTTAAGAGTTTTGTACTATTAGGCTTAGAGAGACAAGATATAGGTCACTAAAGTGTTAGATGCCGAGCTAGGACCAGTGCTTGGAGAAGATCTCATTCCAGATTAATTTCCTGGCCCCAAAGAACATCTGCTTAACCCCTTTCTGGGCACGGCTCAGGACTTGCAGTATTTCAGACCCATAAGCTTCAGGCTTACTGGAGCTCCCCAGGTTTACAAGTCCGCCCATGCGAAATTTATTCAGAAAAGGGGAAGAAAAATCCAACTGCTCAAGTTAGTCTTGTCCCAAATCACCCCAAAAAAGCTCCAACCTGCAGAGAGCCTTGCTGCTTCCCTGAGGACGGGCGGCTTCAGCCTACCAGTCTCAACCTGAAGCACGTCTCCCCGGCTGCAGCCAGTGGGTTCAGGTATGTGTTTTCCCCAGAGGGCTGGATATTTAGAGGGTTAGGCAGCTGCTGACCTGCTTCCCAAAACAGCACCTCACGTTACGTGTGGTTCAGATAATTGACTCTGACAGCCAGGCAGGAGCAAACCCTGCCTGCGTCCTGACCTGCCGCTTCCCACCTCCCACAACCACCAGAACATGCAATAAATAACTGCCTTTTAGGTTACTCGTTTCAGATTAGTCAGCCCTAAATACAGGGTCTGCCAGCGCGGTTGGTCAGAACTACATCCCTCAGTTAGTTAGTGTTTGAAGTTGCTAGTGGCAACATCCTTTTCTTGCAGCTCCGACACCAAATTGCTTCAGTTTTATGGAACCAAACAGTAATAACTGGTGGAACATTTGATGCTGCACCACGCCAGGCTTTTAACAGCGCCGAGCTTCGCTGGCCTCGCGCAACCCAAGGGCAGTGCCCCGACAGTAGCTCTCGTCTCTCGTTCAGGTTAAAGCTTTAGCAGCCAATATTTAGCACTTCTGCCCCCAACAGATGCAGCAGGAGCTCGAGGAATTTGAAATCAGCTGAGGCTTTCATACAGCAGAGCGTCTTTCAAATGTCACCTTTCCTTTTTCCAAGCTTAAGTAGAAACATTTCTCAAGCAGCTGAGGCCTCAAAATCCTAGTGATTAGTTTATTGTGAAAGCCAGTTTGGTTGTAGCTTTGTGAATAGCCTTTTTAATTAGAAGCTAACATGCCCGATTTTACATTTGATGAGTCATTACTGAGGAATGAAGTTGCCTCCCAAACATGAATATGCATCAGCTTATTTGAACTACATTGTTAGTTTAATATTAAACACAGTTATTACTTTATGGTTAAACTAACAGGAACTCTTTAACAAGACGAAGTCTTGGGCAGACTCTGGAGGATACACTC
This sequence comes from Phaethon lepturus, assembly GCF_000687285.1. Lineage (NCBI taxonomy): Eukaryota > Metazoa > Chordata > Aves > Phaethontiformes > Phaethontidae > Phaethon > Phaethon lepturus. The sequence continues at coordinate 8,961 of NW_010541675.1, forward strand.
TCAGTGTGACGAGAATCAAAGGACACCGGCATTTAAATTAATAACCGCCTCTTACAACGCACAAGCCCAACATGTCCACCAGCACGAAGCCATTTCATGGCAGCAGGTCCAAGAAGCCACGCTGCCTTGCCCACCCGCATTTCACAGCGGTTTTAGGGCACCAAAATCAATTCAAAAGGAGAAGAAACACAGGATGGGAGGAAGCGAAGCGGCATCCGTGGCACAAGCCCAGGGGTCAGGCATGAAATTTAAACGCATGTGATTTTTCTAGAGAAGCCGTTTCCAGGAGGGTCCTTCCAGTTTTTACACACTTCTGCTCGACTGCTAGCGGAAGGGAGGGGTATGCAGCAGCCAGCCCCACCGAGACCTCCAGCACCGGGAAGCGG
>NW_010541676.1:0-15897 GCF_000687285.1 Phaethon lepturus
GCGTTTAGGATGTTTAGGCCCTTGACAGCGGGAAGTGGCTCTCCGAAAAGCCTCCGGTTCGGCCGGGTGTCCCAGCCCCGCCTCACGGGGCCGCTTGGCAGCTGGGGGGCCCGGATAGTTTCCGGTGGCGCTCAGCCGGGACGGGCCAGTGGAGACGCCCTGCGCTGGGCGCCGCGCACCTGCCGCCGTTTTTTAGGTGTGAACAGACACAGACGTTAGTAACACACCTAGCTCATGCCAATTACCTCACTGCCGCACGTGCAATCTGGGCACGGAAAAACCTCGCGCTGGCTCAGGCAAGTACGTGATCTTTACTGGCCCGTACTGTCAGGTTGCGGAGCGCGTGGCCCTTATCTCGGTGAGCATTAGCCCGAAGTTTCGGCGGCATCAGAGAGACACCGTAGCCGAGTAACTCCTCGGCGTTACCTGCCAGGGCCTCAGCCGTCCGGCCCAAAAGGCGTTCAAGGTCAGGTGCGTTCCCAGCAGCGAGTACCAAAACCAGACACTGCCCAGTGGTCTCTGCAGAAAAGGAGGTGCAGAATGTTTTTGCTAGAAGAAAGGAGGGAGCCCAGGCTTGGCAACGCATTCGCTCCGTGTCTCCAGGTGAACAACAAAATGAGGAAGATTTGTCTTCAAAAGTCTTTTTTTTTGCCAGTATACAGCTCATGAGTTTACATTAGGCACTACAGATAACAATAATAAACAATGATTATGTGTATTTTAGCCTAAGCTAACTTTGATATTTACCTATACTTACTATTTCCCCCAAGGAAAAAAGAGATACCTCAAAGAAACAAAACAAGCTACCTGCAAGTTACTATTATCATCATAATTCTAACTGCATTTAACATTTTTTCCTCAACCTTTCATCTGTGCAGTGCATGTTTAACAGCGACTGGGACTTACTGTTCTGCATCCTGGGAGGGAGGGCCTCGCAGACAGCGCAATACATTTCTTCACCTCAAAGAGGCCCCAAAGGTGAAGATGCCTAGTTCTGATTGTTCAACAGATTTCCTGGGTGATTCAGTGCAGATCAATTAATTCATTCTTGATCTGCTTAATCCAAACCACTGCATGAAGTCATTAATCACAGAATCATTAAGGTTGGAAAAGATCTTTAAGATCATCAAGTCCAACACCACCATGCCTGCTAAACCATGTCCTGAAGTGCCACGTCCACAGGTTTTTTGAACACTTCCAGTGATGGTGACTCCACCATCTCCCTGGGCAGCCTGTTCCAATGCTTGAACACTCTCTCCACGAAGAAATTTTTCCTCATATCTAGTCTAAACCTCCCCTGGCGCAACTTGAGGCCATTTCCTCTTGTCCTATCACTAGTTACTTGGGAGAAGAGACCAACACCCTCGTCGCCACAACCCCCTTTCAGGTAGTTGTAGAGAGCGATGAGGTCTCCCCTCAGCCTCCTCTTCTCCAGACTAAACAACCCCAGTTCCCTCAGCCACTCCTCATAAGACTTGTGCTCCAGACCCCTCACCAGCTTCGTTGCCCTTCTCTGGACATGCTCCAGCACCTCAGTGTCCTTCTTGTAGTGAGGGGCCCAAAACTGAACACAGGATTCAAGGTGCGGCCTCACCAGCGCCGAGTACAGGGGCACAATCACTTCCCTGCTCCTGCTGGCCACACTATTTCTGATACAGGCCAGGACACTGTTGGCCTTCTTGGCCACCTGGGCACACTGCTGGCTCATATTCAGACGGCTGTCAACCAGCACCCCCAGGTCCCTTTCCGCTGGGCAGCTCTGCAGCCACTCTTCCCCAAGCCTGTAGCATTGCATGGGGTGGTTGTGAGCCAAGTGCAGGACCTGGCCCTTGGCCTTATTAAACCTCATACAGCTGATCTCGGCCCATCGATCCAGCCTGTCAGGATCCTTTTGCAGAGCAATCTTAATGCTTAATGGTTCTTACTTGTAAGGACATAATAACAAAGTGTCATGAGGACTGAAGTGAATCTGTTGAGAGTTGCAGCTCATGGATGACAAACACTATAAAACCGAAGATGTCAGTACGTATCACTCTCTAACTGTAAGTGCTGAGCAGAAGGCTGGTTTTGTTGGAAAGGTATGGTCTGTGTTTATGGCTGTTTGTTTATGTTATACTGATAAACACATATTACGAACATAACGTTTGTGGTTAGAGGAGCCCCACTTGCTCCTTGCCTTCTGCCTTGCCACTCTTGACTGAACAGACGGCTTGTCTGCCCCATCCCGTGCACTCCCTCTGCATGCTGGATTTTCAATGCCCTGTGATAAAAAACCACCCAAATACTGGAAGCCCAGGGTCCACATGTAACCCAGCTGCTTTTCATACGGCTCTTCCAAGAACAGGACGAGAAACATATGCACCCATGTAACCAATCCCTGCTCAAGAGTCGTCATGGACAAAAAATAGCCTTTCTCACTGCTGGGTATCTAGCAGTGGTGCAGGGCTCAGGGATCCCAAAGCGCTGCGTTGCCTCAACTAATGCAAGGAAATGCTAAGTGGAAGAAAGGCCTTTCTTTTGTAGGCTGCACTGAGGGGATTAGTCATTGCACGGAGGTTACCCAAGACCATTATCAGGTAGCAATAACTTTGATTGCAAAAAGCTGCAGTCAGGTTGACAAGTGGGAGCAGAGAGCTGGTATATCCCATTTCAAATCTCCGTGTGTAAGCCCAGGGCCCTGATTTTTATAATCGTGCTCTGAAAGCACCTATAATTTATTTCTCAAAGAGAAACACATTTCAGTTTAACCTAATAGCACTTACTTTTTTCCCTCTTTTTCTTTTTTTTTTCTTTTTTCTGTTTTATACAGAAGTAGCATCATTATCTTCTTTGAACTGCGGAGCGCCAGCAGAAGGGTAACAGAATAACACGACTGCACACTACCTCAGGGAAGCAGGAGAATTTTTTTTTTTCCTGGTGTGTTTCAAACATGCCTCCCTCCAGAGCCATCCTCACTCAGCTGCTGATCAAAGACCAAATTTTCCAAGCTAGTTATTTAGCCTGTAGGTTTCTCAATGCAAGGGCTATAATTTTTATATCTGGGTCTTTAGGCACAAGTCCATCGGGGTAAAAAAAACAACACCCTAATCTTTAATATTCTGTACATGTGTATACTTTAGGTCTCTCTAATTTTGTATTCCAGTAATTGGCAGAATTAGAAAATAATGACTAGCACAATCTTAAAGTCAAAGAACAAAGTGTCCACCAACTGTATTTCTAAGACCTACATTCATCTACAAATATCTTGGTTGCCGCAGGCCATTAATAGCACATGGATTGTGTGGCACAGTTTATCTTTCTGTATAAAGCAGAATAGATTAGGAAAAGAAAGGAAAAGTCCATGAACCCCTTAGATAACACTGAGGAAAGAAAGGCAAGAAGAATACAGAAAAAGAAACTCTGAAGAAATGGACTGAGAAGATGTGAAGCCCCTGAACTTTGACCAAAGTAAATAAATACTTTATTCCTCAGTGCATGAAAACAATGCCATTGTGAGGCTCTGATCTCATCTTACCTTGTCTCCTTGTCTTTTCTTTGTTCTTAGCATTTCTATTTTTAGAATACACTCATAATTGATAGGATTAAGATATAACCAGTGATTTCATGTATCTCACTACCTTGAGATTGACTGCTATAATAATGCATGTGCCCATTCATCAATGTTTTGTCATGATTTTAGAAAACCATTCCATATTCAGAAAAACATGAGATACCAAACGGATTGCTTTCTAAGCAGAGTACCTTTATAGTCCCTTTCTGCATACCCCATCGTGTTGTCACTCTCAGGTAACAGATTGGGCAGGTTGTTACTCAGCAGACTTCCCCTCCCCCCCGCAGAACTTGCATCTGAATTCAAATCACAGCTCCTTGGTGCTTCAGTGCTGGTGTACTGCACTAACCAGTTAGTACAAGTCCCTTACTATTTTCATTATCTCTTACCCGAGGATAAAAATATATAAAAAGACATATTAAATAAACATTCTCTCTCTACATGTTCCTCTTGTGAGGGAAATGACCGAGTTTTTCTAAAAGCTTGGGTCACTTTTATCTACAATTCCTTTGGCAGCACCTTTGAAAGACTTTAGTATACCAGGCAGACATAGTTAGCTTGTTCCTTTTCCTTTCTTTTGCTGTAATCTAAGTGCTTTAGAGTTATCTTTATTGTTCAACTAATCATCTGATACTAAAATATTCAAAATCAGCCCTAGCACAATTTTTAAAGGTGGGAGAGCATTTTTCTACCTTCAGCTCCTTAGTCTGGGATCTGATTTTAACATTAGATTGTGTTTTTATTCCAAGCTCAGCCGCCTTTGCCTAGAAGCTCCTTCCAGACTCCTCCAAGAATTAAAGCCCGCTTGCAGCAGGCGCTGAAACGTATCTTGATAAATTCAGGGCTGTTTTGCCACACGGAGTTAATCATATGTCAGGGGGCCCCAGGTACAGAAAGCGAGAGGGACGGACCGGGGCAGAGGGCACCAGGCAGTCGTGGTAAATACAGGAGGCCTGGGTGCCAGATCCCCTCCGAGCACAACGCCCGTCGCCTGCACCGCTGCACGTCCACCTGACTGCCTCTGCGTCACCTCTCTGTGTCCTCTTTCTGTTTAACCTGGACAGAAAGCAGTGGGTTCCCCTTAGCATAATTCCGTTTCTCCAAGTTGGGAGCTGTATCTTCAGTAGATTCTCTCCACTCTATTTTTATCTCATTGCGTTCGATATATTTATCGATTAGATCAGATTCAAGGGAGTATTGTGTGCATAAAATACACTGGAACCTTGTATCTTAAGTTTCAGCAGTTTTTTATAGCTTCATTATAAAACCCCAGAAAATTGCACCGTATTAATAGAAATGCTGACATCCCTTTAGCTGCAGTGACATTAATTGAAGCTACCATAATTTATCATCATTCTGAAGAATATAACCTCTAAAAGTACATTAAATAAGAGTGCATTAATGAACAATTATAGTAATCAATTTACCCTCCCAACATAACTCTCTTAACTGCAGCAGAGGATTGGAAAAAAGAAAACCTTTAACAAAAAAAATGCCTGTGCAAGACAGGGACCTTTGGCCAACACCACGAGGCAATCCTCTGCAAGGGCAAGTGTGAGTTGTTAGTCAAAGTCACTCCTAACACAAGTTGTTTTCTGTTTGTTTATTTAGCCTTTCTGTTTCTTTCTTGCCCTCCTGACTATTTTTTTCAGTGCCATTCCATTCTCATTTGAGTAGCCTATGCTATATATCGGCACAGGATTGCTTAGTGGCTGGACACATAAATACCTAATGCTTGTACAATTACAGAATAAGCATACTTTTTCAGCCAGTTTATCAGTTAGGGATTAGAACAGGAAACAGGGTTCCTGTCTTAACACAACACAGAAACTTGAGTAACTTTCTTAATTTTAGTAATTTGGTTCACTCTTTGCAGTAGAGAAAAAAATAACATCTTCCATCATAGGAGCATTATTTACTGAGTGAAATAATAAGATAGTTGGACAAAGACAATTCGGAAACAGTTTAAAAAAGAAAGCACTCACCACTGCAAAAAATAGTTATTGGTGGAAAGTATGGAAAGGGTGTTTCTTTGTAAGTCTTTATTTTAGGGGTAGGCAGTGGGAGAAGACGCAGTTTATTCTTACCAAATTTAAGAAGTAATTCCTTACTACACGTGAATCCTCCCAATATGGAATGAATACAAACCAACTTAAACACAAAAGAAGAATGAAACAAATCAATTTTTCACAAACTATCTTTTTTTTTTTTTACATTTGTTTGCCTCACCTTAGATCAAATGATTAGGTACAAGTCTCTGTTTCTTTGCCATTTCCTCTTAAATGATCAGCGTGGATGCTTTGTACTTGACCCCTTAAGAAGTTCCCTAATTAGAATTTAAGATTTTACATATGAGATTGCACAAGTGTTAATAAAATCTCTCTCTGATGGAAAACACCTTTCATTTATGTCCTTACGGGGATAACGGCACCCTGGGACACCAAAAGCACCAGCAAAAACCTGCGCTATGGACGGCACGTCCCACATTCCCACCTACTAAATACTTTCTATCCGATTAAACTCGCCCAAGGCTAGACTTGGCAGCCTGTGGCTTTTACCCCCCGAAACCACACAAGGACACAGGTGGTCACCAAGACCGAGGCAAGAGCCAGGCTTGAAACGGTTCGGTGTTGATCCCTCCAGCTGCAAGAGAGCAGCAGTCCAGAAGCTGCGTGGATCTCACCGCCCGGAGCAGACCCTCACACGTTCAGCTTCCTGACCACAGATGAGCAGACTACAGCCAGGAGACTTGACCAGGTTTTGCCATGCTTGCCACTGCGAGCGTGCCCTCGGACCCTCTAGGAAGCCCCAACTCTTAACTCCGTAGTGGGCTTACAAGACTACCACTAGCCTCCCATTTCCAAAACATGTAGAGTTTTGTCAATGTGCTGAAAGCCTAAATAACTTTTAATTGCTACCACTAAGTGGCTTTTTTTTTCCCTTGAAATGACAAGGATTTGGGCTTTTAACTGAAATAAATGTCACCATGATAACATTAGATCTGAACATTACAAATGTGTATATAAATTTTTAATTGTGAGCACACAAATAGCCCTTTTTAGTCAACAGAATAAATGATGTAACTAAGGTTTTATACACACCAAATACTTTAGTTATGAGCTTGTTTTGCAGTGTCTTGGTTTTCTGTGGCTACACCTATAAAACGGAAGGAGATGCTCTGCAAGCTGTGGCATCTGACAAAGCCCACTCTTATGTCTCTGTCCTGCCTAGGTAATCTCACTCTGCGCCGCTTCACATTTTCACACCCATTTTACAAAAATTTGGCCTGAATGAGGTCAGTTATCGCAAGGTTCAGTCAAAGCTATTTCAGCTAATGGTTTAAATCATCTTGACTGAAGCCTCTCATCTTCCTCCCGAGCTCCTCCTGGAGCGGGGACACTGAGGGTGCCCGCAGCGAGGCCCGGGGCACAGATCAGCCGCTTCGCCCAGCTACCCCACCACTCCCTGTGCTGCCGGCTGGCCGGCGATGTGCTGGCTGTGCTTCTTGCAAGATTTCCCCTGCGTGAGCAGGAAATCTTGGCCGCCCCGTTGGGGCAGCCTTCCGTCTGCTTTGTGCAGCTGGGGCCAAGACTGAGGTCTGAACCTAGCGAGCGCCGTGGGTTTCCCAGAGGGATGAGCACTCCGATTTTCTTTTTTTTGTCACTGGGAGGGTTTAGAGAGAGCCTGCTATTACGATTTCCAGAAGGGATGGGGAGCCACAACACCCGGCACGCCAGGGCAGCGCTGACGGGGGTGAGCTTCACGCCTGAGACAGGCTGGACTGCGAACGGTGCCCTTTGCTCTTCCCACGCCTGGCACGCTGGGGCCGCGGCTGCCGCCTGACCGCCACGCGAATTACGTGCCCGGCTCAAGGAGAAGCGTTTGGCTCAAAGTATACAGTTCTTCAAGGAACGAGAAATTTTCTAAGAGACATTTGCTGGTTCCTTAAATTATTTTGCAGCTAGTTAAATAACTGCTTGTGCTAGAAGTTCTGCAGGCAGTAATTATTGCTCCATTTACTTCTATTAGGCAGTCCTGAACTGAGCCACGAAAATTGCTTTGAAATCACAGCAGACAAAGAGGAAACTTTTGGACATCATTTATTTTGGGATGTTCCAAACCAAAGCTATCTTCCAAACCAAAAAAGAAGTGCAGCCCTGCCAAGTCCTTAATCACTGAAATGAAGAAAGAGACCACAAAACTGAATGAAAAGACGATTGAAACAATTTTCCGACTCTGAAAAAGCCTTTTTTGGAGTTACTGTCAGAGGAAAATGAGGGAGCAACAAAAATCCTTCATATATCACTGATGTATCTAACTGGAGGTGACTCGTAGAGGCCAAGCGTTTGAAAAGGGAGCAATGCTGGAGTTTGTCCTTGCTGGGAAAGAACTCACATGTGGATTTTGCTTTTCAGAAAATAAAACCTTACTAGCATTTCCAGAGAAATTTCCAACCACGTGAGAGCCAAGAGTCTTCTTAAGAGTATCCACTATACTATGCCATGATAGCATAGTTGTGACACAATATTTGAGCATTTACGCTGCGAGCACTCACAGACTCATCTTAAAAACATTCACCAGGTACAGGACGACAGTATTACTGACAGCACAGAAGTGCCAAAGGACTCGCTCCACCAGGATCTGTGCCTTTGAGCTCAACAGGATGTAAACACAAAGCAACAAAGTCCCTCACCCAAAGAGCTTGTGTCTGGCCTGGGACAGAAGGTATGTTTTGAAAGTCAGTGAATACAATCTGATAAATACTGTAATTCCTGTTAAAAGGACCAACGTATATTTAAAATAGAAATGTATCCAAGCTCTGGTAAATTCAGAGTTTAAATCTACTCTGAAATATGATGCCATGAACATGAAAAAAAGACAACAGTAAACTGAATTGTACGATTGGGAAAGCTAGCTGGGAACGAAACTTAACTTTAGTAAATCCTGTGAAACATTCATTATGAAATATAAAGTCATCTTGTCCTTTGCCCTGAAGTAGCAATCCCCATGTGGCAACATTTTGTCAGCATCAGATCAGAAGTAGTCCTGACGAGGGGTATGAAGAAGGGGAGTGCAGTGGAAAACTGGTTTCAGTGAGTATACGGCGTGCTAGGGATGCAAATGCTGACGGGAAAGTTTTGCTCAAGTTACTAAATACAAGAGCGCAGTTCCCAGCGAAGACCCCTGTGCGGGCTCACCCCACCGCCTCCCTTCATCACTGCGTGTGTGTGTGCCGAACTCCCCGAGACACGTTCCTTGGACTCTCCGGGGTGGACTCAATGAACACGTAGGCACCTCGTATGAGCCAGGGACCCCACAGTCCCAGGCACCCCTGTGTCCCATACCTCGGTGTGATTCCACCCTCCCGATGCAGCCAACCCTGCTCCTCAACCCGCCCTCGGCCAAGCTGGTGGCAGTGGCCAGGAGAGATGCTTTTACTCCCGTTTAATCTATCACATTTGTTAACTTTTTCCTAAACAATCTTTAAATTCCTTCTTCTGTACCTTGAAGCATGTCCTCCCTGTCACATGCGTGGTACTGAAGCCCACACAGTCCTATTTAGTAGTATTTCTTTCCTCGGGAACTGGGAGAGTTTACTTTTCCACAGAAAGATCTTTGCTATTTTGAGCATGGAACGAGGTGCATGGCTGCTCCTGGAGGTCCCGCTCCAAAAAAGAGAGTAAAGCAAAACCTTGGATGTCTCCCAGTGCAGTGCCGAGCCCAAAGGGGTCCTCTTTGCCAAAAAGGATCCGTGAAGCCTCAATTACACGCTCCTAATACAACACAGAGCGAGCTATTAAAACAGTAGGCCCTGAGATGTACGTTGGGATGTCCACAGCCCACCACGCTGACAAATATCGAGGTAGGAGTGCTGCACGTGAGACTGTCTCCAGCTGTCTTTGTGGCAAGGGCTGCAAGGAGCCGCAACAGCTTCCAGATGACCAGCTGGTACAGCTGGAAAACCGGGCGAGCTCAGGGCACATAAGCATCTCGTCAAGTCCTAACACTTCGCTGTTTCCCTGTGCTCCACCATCTACCTCCATTTGTTATTCCTCGACAGGTAAAAGCTTTGGCCTGTTGCCATCCTACGTCCCAGCAGTGCCCAGCACCTCGGCTGCCAAAGAACGTGACTCCTTCCATCCTACACCAGGACTCATGAATAACAACAACGAGGATGCGTGTGTCTCTGTTACAACGGCAGGTCGGCGAGGCTTTTTGTCCTATTTCTTCTTTATACCTCCTTGGACGTAAATTGTAACTACAGCAGGTCAAAAATACAAAACAAACGTTTAAAGATCACGTTTCTTAACTTAGATGCCATTAAAATATTCTGCCCACCTCGAACAATGGGTGATTCATTTGTGAAAACGGATGATTTATTTATAAAGATGCAAAGTGCAAAGCTGCAGCCGGATCTCGGAGTGAGAGAGGGAAACAAGCAGTGTGTTACGAAACCCTCCGCCGACACCCGCAGAAGATAAAGTGTGTGGCAGAGGGAGAAACACAACAGGCAGAACATCCCGAGCCTTAGAACAAAGCGGGTGAGGGTTCCTTCGAGCTCCTCCGTTTCTGCCAGAAATAAACCACTTGAATAGCTCTTTTTAAAATAGCTGTTGGCCTCATTTGTAACATTATCAAATGCCACAAACCTCCTAAAGGGCCTTCCTCCGTTTCCCCACTCCATGTCTTTTTCCCACGAAAGCCTAAGCCTGGATTTGTTTTTAGGAATAGCAACCAATAAACAGAGGCACGGTAACACTAGCAACGGGAAAGAAATGTTACCAAATTCGAATATGAAAAATGAAGGAAAACAAAACCTTTTCAACAGTGCCCGAGGAAGCCTACATGTCCTAGGGCTGATCCAGAAACCCTGTTATTCCGAGGACTGCTTTTCACCTTTGGGATACATGTTCAAATTCAGCTGAAGCTGTCACTAATAATTAATGTAATGCTAACTTTGGGGCGCTCTCCCCTATATACATTCAAGATTACACCATTCCATCACGAAATTTATAACTAAACAACACAACTTTATTTGTGGAGTATTTCCGTGGGTGGTGAAGTGATTCAGATGCTCTCTGCATTCTCCTTACGGGGCCTCCTCTCTAAACACTAACGGTGCTCAGCTTGGTTTCAGTGCTGAGCTCTGATTTTTTTCCTGCGCTCCCCTTGATGCAGTGAGAAGGGAACAACCAAGGGAAGCAGTGAGGATCTCTGATTCACTCCCCCCCCGCCCCGCCCAGCAGCAGAAGCATCTCTGCACCCCTCACAGACAACAGGCACAGTGAGATGGCACCAGCCCATGCTCTGGCCTTACTAGGTTTGACCTCAGCCCATCACAATAGTCTTTACCAGAGTTAAGCCTCTACTTTTTCTTCCTTAGCAGGAATTTTCCATCAACTGTTTCAGCTGGAAACCATCCACCTTCCCGCACCAGGAGAGGCAGAAAGCGGTTAGGAACAGCGAGCCCCAAACGCTGCGTAAGGCTTCACGTTTGCCAGGTGCCCCGGTAACTTTGCCAGCCTCCCTCAGCTGCGGGGCACGGGGTCTCAGAGCCACCAGCAGAGCCGGCCGCTCGCCCTCCCACCACAGGGCCAACCCTGGAGGACTTTTTCCTGGCGGCATCCATAGTACTGCTGCCTAGGGAGTTTCCAGCCCTCGCAGACTGCCACAAAGAGGCCTTTCACAGATTGCCTCCAGAGCCTGCCCCTTCCTTATTTACAGGAAGACTCTTAGGTTTAGTCTGGGGGGCTCTAAGGGGAAGAGTTCTGTCAAAGAACGCACCCTCAAATGGGTCTGCTTTCCAATTCATTTACTCTTCCCTGGAAATTAACTTCACAGACCCAGCTCCTTTGGCTGCGCATGATTTATCTTCAGACAACAGTTGCCTTTTTTGGCCTCTGTGATCCACTTTGCTCCTGAACAGCTCAGTTGCTTTGGAGTTGTAGAGCCAAAGACAAGACAACTCGCAGGGCCAAGCGGGTGCCTGCCCAGGCAGCTCCGCGACACGGCTGAGCCGGAGGGCAGCTGCCAGCGGAACAGACGCTGGCGTGTTCCTGCTGGGTCTGCTTCTCCAACGCTGCTGTTCAGCTGACCCCAAAGCAAACTGCTTCAGCACTAAAAGGAGCAGTGGGAGAGTGATGCCAAGGGCAAAGAAAGTAAAAGCATTGCCCCTTTCGGCCACCAGTATGCCTCCTCAAGCATAAAACTGCACCATGGAACAAGTATGATTAGAGCAAGAAGAGAGCCCAAAGCAGACAGCTGAATGGATCCAGGGAACAAAAGCAGTGGATGTGACCCGAAATTGCTCTTGTCTTTGCATATTGTTTTCAGGCACAGGAAAAGGATTAGTAACCTACACATTGGTATCCAGTCCTATTTAGACACCCAAGAGCTGACATATGGGACGGATGAGACACCTCCAGGCACTCAAAGCACCTCAGGTGGCACCACAGGGCTACGGTTTGGCAGCAGAATCCCACCCAAAGCTTCAGATACCAACCTAGAGCTGTCAAAACGCCTGGATTCCCCAGGACAGAGCAAAGTTTCCTTGCAAACAGGGGAAGGGCCACTGCCTCCACCCCTCTGGTTGCTGCTGTATGTGAGGGGAGAGAAAGAGCAATATTATCAGCTAATAACAAGCTCGTACTTTTGTTACATACAATGCACTGGTTTCTCTCTACTCTTACAGAGAAGGCAGATAGGTACCTATCATTCCTTTGAACCGGAAAGGCCCTTTCTCTCTCTCTGCTTATGTATGTGTAGGCAATAGGGCCAGCTACCCGCAGTAGTTTCATCTGACCCACTTTTACAGTTTCCATAGGAATATAAATACAGTCAGACTCCCCAGGAGGTGGAGATATCAAATGAATAAGGTATCACCGAATCCACGTCACACCACCTCCATTAACCACATCTGGCACACATAAGGTCAGCACCATATTTAAGCAAAACCAATAATGGATTGTTTGGGGCACGGAGTATGCAAAGGTATTCATAATAGTAATGTTGTCTGTTGGAATGGCCTAATGATAGAAAAAGAGCCAGATTAGGAGAAATGGTCCAATAAAATCTATTTCACAACTGATACATTTAGGAAAGGTAGACAAGTTTTCAGACACAAAAAGTCAGGAAGCATTCGCTTTCCTGACAGAACAGCATCTGGTACAAAACGCTAGCAGCAGCAGTATGGAAATGAAGGGGGGAAAGCACTATGGAAGAAATTACCCAAAGATTCTAATCAAATAAAAAATCTTGCATTATCATGATGGGACAACTTGGGACACTTCCCGAATTTTGCGATCCATGCAAATGTGTGATGAGAGTGATACTTTTTAAAAACAGTGCTGCTCTCATGCTAGGATGGATTGCTAGGATGGCTTCTAGTTTAAAATTACAGTGTAGCTAGAAAGAACTGCAGCGCTAACAAGATTTCATTTTAGTGAAACTGCCATTAATGTTTCACCTAATGGAAGCCAATTTTCTATTTCACTTAAGAAAATGTATCCTTTCACACTCCCTATTTTATTTGATTGCACTAACAGAATTCTATACCACCCCTTCACAGCAAATGAGCGACGCATTGCTTTTGTACAACAACAGACTGAACACCTGACTTTTTTATAATTATATGACTGTATTTTTGTTAGAGTAAAATAAAGAAACTTAAGTACTAACTTGGTTGGAAGAAATACCTTTAAATAGAGGGAGGGTAACATGTAGTTCCATTGCTTATCTCATTTGTGGGTTAGAAGTCACTCTCAAGCTGAGGTTAGTTCGGGTAGGACAGCATTACAAGTGTTTGAGCTGTGAGGACAGCATTCTTCATATAGCTGTTTGCAACTAACACAGTGGGATTCCCAGAGGAAACTATCAAGTAGCATTACCATATGTTAAAATAAATTCAGTTTAAAGCCCCAACAGCTATCATCATTGATAGGACTCTGCCTGAAGAACCAAAGTGCTCAGGAAGCAATTGCTTCAATGACAAAATCTTCACAGCAGCAGACATCAAATGTTTATATAATCAGTACAAAAAATAAGTGCAAAAGGCTTTGTAGCAAGCAGAAAACAAAACCAAAGGTATGCTGATGAATGCAAACAAACTACCACACAAGGTAATTATACAAATTACATTCCGACTACCCTTTCCACAGAGATACCAGGGTTTTACCATATTCCTCCCTACTTATCTCTAAAGATTGGACATGCATGGAATGCAAAAATGTTTTTATCTAGAAGTGCTAAATCCCTTAAAATACCAGACCTTTGATCTCTCTGACCTGAAGTGACAATAACAGAACTTAAGAGACAACAGCTAAATTAGCCATTAGTCATTAGCCATGGCACAGCTGCAATAACAAATGTATAAATGGATTGCAGCCCTGAATGATTCAAAAAATCATGCAAGTGTGAGGCTTGGTTCGAGAGCTGAATCACATGGAATCAAGTTTTTTCAAGATGGCAAATTAAATTCCTATTAAAATAAAAACATACAAGAAAATTCTGTTTTATAGTACCTACATCAGTTACTAATTATGATGTTAAGGTGCTGTGCATCTGTACTTAAGCTGTCTAGTCTACTCTTTCACATTTTCTTGAGAAAATTTCCTAGCAAGCACAGTGTTTGGCTAAGTTGGAGAGTATATGCAAAAACAGCACTTGAGCTTGACAGCTTTGGCACATGCGTTTAGGCATTGCCCTCGACAATTAGGCATACGAGAGCTGGACACACGCAGGCGTCCCACGCCACATCACCGCCCTGCCTGCACGCGCGCTGCTGCCATTCCCAGTGCCACCTGCCTCGCACCGCAAGGGAGGCGAACCTCCTCCGTCGCTCCCTACTCGGCACGGTATTTCAGGATCGGGGCGAGGGCTGAGATGACGAAACTGGAGGCACAGGGCATGGGAAAGGGTAGGACCAGATGAACCACAACGCCCTCGGTCTGAAGGCAGAGAGGAGGGGTCTGGCAGTCGGCAATCTTTAAGCTGCTGGTCGTCTACCAGAAGCTACCAACACTCAGTGAGTGAGATGGTTTTCGGTAGGATAAAAGAGGAGTAGGGCTACGTGCCAGGAACAGACATTCCTCTGGGAAAACAGCAGATCTGAAAACCTGGGAAAGCTATATTTAAGTGCAAACTGATAGGGCTCAAAGCCTGGGTGAACAAGAGAAAACATCCACCAGTCACAAGAGAAAATAGACAACCTCCCACGTTTAGCTGAGTCTGACTGGTTCGTTACAGCCCCGGGGCTGCTCTCCGGTTCTGCCTAATGCGGGACGCGCCTGAAGCTCTGCGCGATTCCCAGACTTTGGGCCAATAGTCTTCATACACAGGCAGCCTTCAGACCCCCTGACGCGCGGCCCTGCAACCCTAAATCATAGGCGACGTTGCCAGTATCACCTTCCTACACTCTGCCCCTTTCTCCCGTGAAGTGACGAGACAACATAAACTAGTCAATAAGGCTGGAGGTTGGACAGTGATTTCTGCTCGTGACCAGACCCCACCTGCCCTCCCCGGCAGCCTTCTGGGGCCGTCCAGACTGACCGTGAAACTGCTGGACTGTCAGAAGCCCCTTGAAACTCCTGCAGTGGCTGCTTCCTGCAGCTGGGGACATCCCCCAGCCAGCAGCTGCAGCTGGAAAAAAAAAAGGAAAAAGAGCAGATCAACACAACAAAAAGGAATGCAAGCCATGCCAATGAAAGCACCGTTTAAGTGGGTGATTTCTCCCACCGACTTTGGTGAGAGCAGGATCATCCAAAAAAATGAGGAACCGACACAAAAAGCACGTTAGGGTTTTAGTCGTACCTCTCCCACTAGCCTGCCTGGAAAGCTCTCCCGAGATGTGGTAGCTAAACCATGGCGTTCGTTTCCTGACGCAAACCCCTGACAGAAACACACTTCTACCACCTAACAGAGAAATCGCAGATACTGAACCATCCAGGGGTGAAACTCCTAAATCACGCAGCCCCATCACCCAGCCTGTCTGCCCCTGCCTGCCTCAGCTCTGCCCTCCTTCTTAGATAGGAATTGGTTGTACCTGTGGAGAGGGTAGCACTGCTGACTGTAAGCCACTCCATTCCTTTCAAAAGTTGTCTCCGCACCTATAGACTAAATTTGGGGTTTAGTACAAAGTATCAGCAAGGATAAAACAATCCTTTGAAAGGCAAAGGGAAGAAACGGGAAAAAGAACGATCCCCCCTCAGAAGTGGTGCAGGACGTGGGTTTGTTCGCCCGCTCAGAGCCTGACCTTTCCCACCCTTGGCCAGCCTGCACCCGTCTTCATGTACCCCCAGGAGGGTAAATTTACCCATTTACCCCAGCGGCATCACCTTGCCAGGGGCTGA
>NW_010541677.1:0-457 GCF_000687285.1 Phaethon lepturus
TTTCTGCCAAATTGCTCTGCCTCTTAATGCATCACAGTGAAAGGATCCAATGAGAAACAAGGAGACCTCAGACCCAAATACTACTGTTGGACCGAACCGTCTTGCAAGGGAAGGGGAACTTAGATTGTAAGGGTATAATTGCCCAGAGGTTCTTCTGTTCGGGGTCCCTCTCAGGAGGCACCCAGCTCGAGCCGTTCTTCACCACTGTGCCACTTAATAAATTCATCTGGCGTAAGTCAAGTCGGAGATTCTGCTTCAGGAAACCAAGGGTCAAGCCTGAGGGAAGAGGAAGTGCCCAAGAGTGAGTGTAGGTGTGTGTGAGGAGTTGAAAGGGGCACCCCTCAGCTCACTGGAGTTGCCCACTGCGGAGGGACTCTGGTCCTAGCAGTTAAAGTCTTGTATGGGTGTGTGTGCGACTCGAGTCTTATCGAGTGCTCCCTCAATAAGTTTGCAGACG
>NW_010541678.1:0-1005 GCF_000687285.1 Phaethon lepturus
GACGGGATGAGGGGTGACAGGATGAGGGGTGACGGGATGGGAAATAACGGGACCGGGATGACGGGATGAGGGATGATGGGATGAGGGATGACGGGATGAGGGGTGAAGGGATGGAAAATAACAGGATCGGGATGACGGGATGAGGGATGAAAGGATGGGAAATAACGGAACCAGGATAACAGGATGAGGGATGAAGGGATGGGAAATAACAGGACCGGGATAACGGGATGAGGGATGAAAGGATGGGAAATAACGGAACCAGGATAACAGGATGAGGGATGAAGGGATGGGAAATAACAGGACCGGGATAACGGGATGAGGGATGAAAGGATGGGAAATAACGGAACCAGGATAACAGGATGAGGGATGAAGGGATGGGAAATAACAGGACCGGGATAACGGGATGAGGGATGAAAGGATGGGAAATAACGGAACCAGGATAACAGGATGAGGGATGAAGGGATGGGAAATAACAGGACCGGGATAACGGGATGAGGGATGAAAGGATGGGAAATAACGGAACCAGGATAACAGGATGAGGGATGAAGGGATGGGAAATAACAGGACCAGGATAACGGGATGAGGGATGAAGGGATGGGGATGACGAGATGAGGAGTGAAGGGGTGGGAAGCAACGGGACTGGGATAACGGAGTGAGGGATGAAGGGACGGGGATAATGGGATGGGGAGAGGAAAATAACGGGATGGGGAGAGGAAAATAGAGGGATGGGGATGGGAAAATGAGAGAGATGGGAAATAAAGGGATGGGAAATAAAGGGATGGGAAATAAAGGGATGGGGAGAGGAAAATAGAGGGATGGGGAGAGGAAAATAGAGGGAAGGGGAGCGGAGAGACGGAGGGATGAGGATGGAAAATAAGAGGGCTGGGGAGCGGAAAGATGGAGAGCGGAGAAGATGGAGGGATTTGGGGCGGAGAAAACGGAGAGGGCTGGAGACGGGAAGAGACGGAGGGATGGGGAGGGAAACGGGGGGATGGGGAGGGAAAC
>NW_010541679.1:0-424 GCF_000687285.1 Phaethon lepturus
GAGGAGGCTGGTGCCGGCTCGCAGCGGGGCCCCGCTGCCCGTGAAAAGGGCTTCCCAGTTACTGAAGAGCACTTCATCCTGAGGGGGGTGTGGGGAAAAGGCGGGGAAGCCCTACCTGCACCCCAAGAGCATCACAGGATCTCCAGCCGCCCCCGGGGAGGGGATGCTCCACGGTCACTGCCCTGCAGATGGATGGGGGCTTTGGGATGCTCTGCAGCCCTTGGAGCTCATGGGGTGTTGGGAAGAGGATGGGGACATGCACGTACCCGGAGGTTGACGATGGGCACAGCAGCGCGGTCGGCCCTGCGTACGATGCTGTAGAGGTCTTGCAGGCGGGAGGAGAGGAAGGCGCGGAAGGTGCCAGCCAGCCCGCCCTGCCGGGCTTGCTGGAAGCACTGGAAATCTGCGCCCCCGGTGGCCGGCC
>NW_010541680.1:0-454 GCF_000687285.1 Phaethon lepturus
GACGGAGATCGCCTTCCTGCAGAAGCGGCTGGCGCAGCTGGAGGAGCGGCTGGAGGCCGAGCTGGGCGCCAGGACGGGGCTCGAGCAAAAGGCAAGCATCGCCGGCCCCGGGTGCGGGAGGGGACAGGGACTCCCCAGAGTCACACCGAGGAGCGGGGCTGTTGCTGGAGCCAGTTTTCCTCTCCTTGCTCCCGGGGCAGGCAAAGTTTCACAGGGCTGAGACTCGGAAATGCAGCCGCTTGCTCCTGATGCCCTCACTGACCCAGGGGAAACCGGCTGGCTTTTGAGAATAAATACCCCAAAACTTCCTTTTAGCTTAAAAAGTCACTTTTGCACCAGAACATGGCAAAATTCGATCTTGGTCAAGCACGAGGATGAGCACAGGGCGGAAAGCTGTGGGGTGGGGAGGGGCTCGGTGGTGGGGCTTGGTGCTGATCTGGCTTAAGGCTACCTG
>NW_010541680.1:485-1126 GCF_000687285.1 Phaethon lepturus
GGGTTGTGCTCGCACCATCTGTCACGCAAAGAGCTGCTAATGTGAAGAGCCGTCGGTTCCCAGGCTTTGCCACAAGGAGCGAAAAAGCCAATGTGCCTCCCTGAGCACTGCCTGGGAGCCAGATCCCTTCCCATAAGGGTAAAATAAAGAAATGAATATTATTCATGGTACATTAAAAAGTAATAAGAAAAGCAGCCCAGTCTTAGGAGCTTGGGCAAAGCAAAACAGCCCATTTGCTTTCAGATAGTTAGTTTGGAATTACAGGCTTCATTAATGCAAAATTTTGCTTATTTAAAGTCATTCCTTAATGACTCCATTCTCCGGCTGGTGAGAGCGCTGCGTGTCTCTCTGCCCCAAACATGATACGAATCCTTGGGGGATCCAGCTCGTTCGGTCCAGGCGCGGCATTTTTGCAGAGAAAGGGGATCAGGCATCCGCCCCTGGGGCAGCTTCGCTGACTCAGCAGGAGGGCTGGGATGCTGCCGGCACACAGGAGGGTGCCTGGAGCGTGAGGGGTCAGGGCACCTAAATTTGTCCTTGTTTGGCAAAAGATCTCCGGGTGAGCCATCCCCCGGCCCCGGAGTGGGGCTGGACCCCGGGTGGGGAGCGGCTGCGGGGTGCATGTGCCAAAGGGTCCCTCC